>NW_010250618.1:178268-186183 GCF_000690775.1 Eurypyga helias | reverse complement strand
AAATACTTATATATAATTTAACAAAAAAGAAGCTTTTGTACTAAGAAATTATGGCTTAAAGCTTTCTTATTTGGGAAAATTCCAGCCTTTGTGCTCATATCCCAGTTATTACAGTAAAGACTTCCAAATGGGAGATATTTTAGAAGAAAACAGTACCAGAGTGATAAGGGTACAGTGCTTATTTTTCTTCAAGCAGTGGTATGCTTTTAGTTTGAGAAGGAATTTTAAAAGGTTCTAGAAGAGATGGTACAAATCAAACATATTCTTATAATATTTATATAAAATATGTCAAGAAAAAGGAATAACAAGACTATTAAAAAACATTGCCTGAGAAACAGAACAATAGCAGGGCCAGAATGCATCTTACTGACCATAGTCATATAGAGTTAAAAATATATGAATCTGTCTGTAGCACAGGACAATAAAAATTATTTTACAAACACAAACCTGTTACTAAATAAGAACAACATCTCATTTGTCATTCTGCTCAACTGCCCCTGAAACCTGGCTTTTGTGGGAAGACTTGTACCTGGAAGACTTGCGTGGACTGCCATCACTAAAAACACGCATGCTGGCCAAACCAAGGTGACATCTCTTGACCCTGGAATTAGTATTTGCTACTATAGTATCTTTTCCTGTAGGGATATTAACATACAGATAACATTAACAGAAAGAAAATTTATTAGCAATGACAGAAAGGCAAGGAAGATTGGTGAGTAAGATCCAAGGGTATGAGGGGAAAGATCAAAAAACATCACAGAGTCTATCATCAGTCTGTTCCTGGGTGCCTACAAGAGAAAGTGAAGCTTCAAAAAGATGAGAAGAAAGCTGATGATGGGGTGACAGAAGCAGCTCCTCTCCAGGACAGTGACAAAACAGTAATTATAGACAGCGATGACATGTGATGGAGAGTTTTACCCTCCAACCTTACAGGAAAGGATCTAGGCAAAGCACATGTATCAACATACTCTGTGATAGGAGGGATAGGGAATGAAAGGAAAGGTGAAACACATCTTCTGCCACAGCCATGTCACCATGCCTGCGGTGTCAGGAGAGAGGAAAAGCTAATGCCAGAACAGCAGGTAGAGGGGTCCCTCTGTAGAAAACAAGTGGGGCAGCTGAGCAGCTGGGGTCCTGGATGATGCTCAGGACTGCACGGGGAAAGGCTGAGATTCCGGCTGCCGTGACATACCAACAGCCTGCAAGCATGCCAGATTGGTGTTGCCAGCAATGATCCCGAGAAGGAACACCTTAGTTTTTGTTTCAATTTGCAATACCCGTATTTACAGTGTTTCCTTAGGCTGAAGATACCACCAAACAAAGCCGGTGCTGCGGGAAATGTTCAAACTGCAACCTCCCCTGTGGAAGCACTGAACTGATGGCAAAAGCCAACCAACAGCCCCTTGCCACAACGACCATCCTGCAAGCCAGAGTAGCAGAAATGCGGCAAGCAGAAGAGTCCTGCTGGGAGAAGGGTTTGTTGGGGCGGCTTGTGATCTGGTGTATTTTAGTTCTGAAGAGCGACTGAAGGATGGCCGGGTGTGAGAATGGTGAAGTCAAGACCCTGTTGCAGACCATACGGCTGCAGCACCCCAGGGCTGACTCCGGCCCCAGGGCCAGGCTGGTCGGGATCAAAGTGCCGTGGCTTTGCCCTCTTTTGCTGACTCAGCACAGGCAGAGGGGGTTTGTTTGCATTTGGCTCAAAGTGGAAGTAAAACAAAACAAAGACATTCCACATTTCATTTTCAGTAAGGCACCAGAAAAGTACCAGTAAAAAAAAGAAGTAGCTTCAGTGAGTAACAGCATGTTTGAGACCTGCTCCCTCTTTTTGTCAAATGAATGGGCAATTAGTTTATTAGATAGTAATCAAAGTCATAATTTTATCTCCAATCCAGTCCAACTGACAACAACCAATCCACTGCTAAACTACTTGATGTTATTTTCCATTAAAACATTCAAGTTCATAATTAAAATTTCATTATATAGTACTTTGTCAAGAATAATTGCTTACATGAAGCTCCTGTCAAAACTGCATGACTTTTTGTTTACAGTATATTCGCACCCAAGGGACGCAGTCAAGCTGTCCTTCTAAACAACACCTTATGAAAACAATAAACACGGGGGACATGTATCTTGTCCCGTAAACTCAGAGCCCAAGGCTGTGCTCCATGGATTCCTGTCGCATCCTACGGCTCACCCGCTGACCTGTCCTTTGCCTGAGTCTGCACCCAGGCAGGTGCGTGACCAGCCGGGGAGCGGTGGGTGGGAGCACCCTGTCGATGCAGAGAATTGGGGCTCACGTACAAGCATTAGATGTAACCAAAGATCCCCGTTGTCAGCTCTGGGTAGTGCAGCTGGGGACTGCTGTCAGTCTGAAAAGGAAGAAATGCAGCATTTCTTCCTGTGTTCATGCACATGTGCGTGCTCGCTCTCGCTCCCACTCACAGATATTACAAGGACCAATAAAAGATCAAAAGCAAGTAAGTGAAGCAAATTAATGAAAATGAAGTGGAGACTGTAAACACACCCAACCACACACAAAAAAAAAGCTCCAAACAAATTAGTATGTAATACACTACTGCAGACAGATGTTCAAACAGGAACAAAAGGAAATAAGGAGGAAAACCATACAATGCTGGCTTGAGAACTTTCAGGAATATGAAAAAAAAAAAAAAAGGATAATTTCCCATCTAGCCTGGAGCAGAAATAAGGCCAGATTCTGATCCATTGAAGATGCTCTTCCCGTTGCCTTCAACAAAATCACCATCCAGCCTCTGCAATAACAGCTGAGAAACATTTCCTAAAGAAAAAAGAGCAGGGCTGTGCCTCGCAGTGCCTTGGGCTCCTGGACATGGGTTAGCAGTTAACCCCAGTCACAGGGTTCTGCTTGACTTGCACTGTATTTTCTTTTTACTCTTCTAAAACTATTACAGCCCACAATTTTTAATCATGAAAATCCCAGGTGTTTTCTTTAACATGCTGGGATTTTTGAACATTTGAGTTCATTTATGATGATAAACAGATGAACAAACCTCTACCAGTCCAGGAGCTGCAGAATGAGTGCATTTGCACCTTCTCAGGCACAACCTTCAGCTCCCCAAAACCTCAAACGTTTCCCGGTCTGTGCTATCTACTCACTCAAAAAGAATTAAATGTATCACTGTTGGGAGAGGAAGCATACACAGAGCAATTCATCAGTGATTCACAACAGTTTCACATCCTCTGCATTTTCTGTCATCAAAATATTCAGCGTTATTGCAGCCACATAGTGGTTTTCAATCTACTCCTTGAAGACAAGCTGTACTGGATATGGACTGATGCTGGTAACCTTTTGCAGATTTATCACTGTAATTTTGCCAATTCAGAATCGCATTCTCGGCTGTCAGAAATGTGTGTTATAAAATGTGATATATATATCAGATTAATAAAAGGGTGGTCTTGATGGTGCCTAATATTGTTAAGAAACAGGAGGATTTTGGAGCGAAACCAGTTGTGAAAAGGGAAGCAAAACAGTTTCCCAGAAAAGACTTACAGTTTGGAAAACCTGTTGCCTTTCTTTGTCTCACAGTACGAATGGCCACAGGAGCCAGCTGTGCATTGACTCTCATGCCCCGCTGTGGTCTAGTTCGTCCCTTGACCTGCGGCATCGCCAGGTCTCTGCTCACATTTGGTGTATCATCTGCCAACTTCCTGCACAAGCGGCCTCTGCTCCGCTGCCGTCTGCAAGCTCGGTCTCAAGCAGGTGGTTATCCTTCATCCAGCAGATGCTTCAACAGCTGAAACTTCCCCCTTAAAAATGCATCAAACAATTATCTTTTTTGTACCTATCTGTTATCTGATGGTCTCGTTTCTGATGTGGTTTCACTGGCTGACTTCACCCAACCATCTGCAATACCTCATTTAAAGGTCAGCAACCTTTACATGTTGATCTTCCTGAAGGTCTGTGTTTGTTACACAAGCCATCCTCAAAAATAAATAAATCTTGAGCAGCTCGAATTTTCTTTAGGGGACTATCCATTATCTTTCCTTACTGACTTTACCTCCCCTGCAGAAAGGGTCTCCTGTTAGCATAAGAATCTGTATTACCCACCTCGGTGCTTAGTCCTGCTCAGTTCTTTCCTCCGCAGAGAAAGATTGCACCAGCCACATTCTATGTGCAGTCTGAATTATTTACTGGTACCATGGAGGGCACTCCCTGGCTCAACAAACCTCTAGTTTCCCAGAGAGGCAGGTCATCAGTAAACCTCAGGTTACTGTTAGATCACCAGATTGTCTGTAACCTCAGGTCTTGGACATCACAGTTCTCCCCACTGCTTCCTCAAGATAGATCTAGAAAGTGATAGGAAACACCAAAACCTGTCAGTTGTCACCTGTAATCTTGGAGCTGACACCTCGCTGTTGCGCAAGACTGATGATTAAGTCTGTTCATATGGGGTTTTAAGAGCTGGATGAATGATTTCTTGTCCAAACAATAAAAGCAGTTCTTGACTCATCACATGCCAGATTGAGCAAAATGCCTTTTGGAAGCAAACAAAGCAGTTAAGAGACTGCCCCATCTGCTTATTTGAATTTGTCCGCAATCACTGCAGGCAGAGGAGGTGGTGCGCTGTCCTGTCTGCACTTTGAATCTCTGAAGAATTTCTGAAGAAATCAACTCCCTGAGTGGTAAGTTCGTGAATTTGCATACTGTGAAAGGCAGGAGTCCAGGACCGGACCCGTGAAGCTGAAACCTCATCCCTCCATATCTCAGTTAGTTCTGATAGCTGGGGAAAGGGAGAATGGCTTATCAGTAATTTTATACTCTAGAAGTACAGGCCTGATTTCTACTCTGCAGTAGATGAGAATTACTCATTACACTGCTGAATCAAACAGGAGTATTATTCTGCTGTTGCTCTGTTATAAATGAGGGTGAGAGGCACCGGCGAACTGGAGCCCTTACGAGAGTCACAGTGACACCACTGCAAATTGTCTTATATTTTAGCTATCAAGCAAGGGGAAGAAACTGCCCCTTGCCGAGAAGTATGCTGCTGCAGCAAGACTGCTTCTTGCTTCTGACCTGCCTTGTTTACAAAGTTATACATTTACTTCTGAAGTCAGTGGAGCCATCACAGATTTGAACTTCATGTAATTAAGAGAAAGCATCAGGTCATAAAAATGCAGCGTATGTCCTACCAAGTGTGGCAAGTAGGATTTGGTGGTCTTGACTGGAGGGGACAAGACAGAATCAGAAAAAGCATATTCAGCAATAAACTGCACAAATTGCGGTTGGCTGTGACACTCATCTTGATGGGCTTTAGAACATTATCCTAATTAATTTCATCTGTCTTTTTACCTTTTGCTATCTGTCTAGCTTTTTTCCCATCCACGCAAATACTCTTCTCTGATGAGCCAGTACTCCTCACTTTGTCCTAATGGAAGTGCCTCTATATTAAAAAAAATTTCTATTTCCTTATGCCAAAAGCTAAATGTGACAACTTATTTAAATAATTAAAGCTTATTTTTAAAACAGAAAATACTGAATAAGTGAATTAAAGTATTTAATGTTTCATTCATTGTGTCTTTCCACTATTTTACATAGTGCACCAGGATAATACTGACATACTCTTAAATTGAATGTACTCTGAGACTCAGCTTTTAACTGAAATAGTGCGGAATGGAAACTAGGGGCTGTTTAACAGAATTGCAGATAGAGAAAGATTTAACAGATAAAGATGCCCATGAATCTCCATTTACCCTCAAACTGCATACATTTCTTTTCAAGTAGCATCCACTCTTTTGAAAAAAAGAAAATCTACTTGACTGAGTGTACACATATTTGTGTGAGGCAACAAGAAAGTCTGGAACTATATTATACCAAAATATTTTTGTAATAGCCCCTAAAAGTCAACGATTTTCTGATGCTGTATTAGGTCATAACATAATACCCCTTTACCAGCTGAATATACGGCCGGGGCCAAGCAGCCCTGGAACAGTATTTATGTTAATTAAAAAGAATTTCTTTGCAAAGTTTTAGTCTTAGCAAACAATTTAAACTTAATGTGCACCTCTGAGTTTACCTTTCTTCTTATGTCAAGAAAGTATTTGCAGCAACATTGTCATTAGGCAGTTAGGTTTGTGATATTAGGTACATATGATGGCAATTAGAGGCAGAACGTCCAAAAATCCTGGTAGCATACCGTGGCATAGCTATAGCTATTTTAAGCAGATTTATACTTAAGGCATCAAAGAATGTCACAGAGCGAAGAAAATATGGTAACTGTTGCTTTAAATTATAGCTATCATTACTTCAAAAGGATATTCAATCAGAAACCACTGCAGACTAGAACTATTTATGTCTTCTGACACTGAAAGGAAAGTAGGCAGTTTCAGCCTGTCATCTCTTAATTCTTTTTTTTTTTTTAATAAAAGAAAAGTACTGTTTGGTCTGTAAGAAAAAAGTTGTAAGTCCAGAAGGAATGAGTCAGAACAGGTCTCCTGCCTGTTTTTGACCTTTCCCTGCCTGTCAGCCTCATTAAGCATTGCAGGTTCTTTGCTAGTTATTTTAAAAAAACTATTGGAAAAATGAAACAAAACTGTGCAATGGGGCTTTGGCTACTTGGACGTAACACTCAGCAGTGTTTGCCCAGCAAAACAGTTCCTGTGCCAAGTAGTAACAGGTAGACCGTTTTTTACTCACACAAAAACTGTTCCCTACAAATCAAAAAGACAGAAGAAGTGAAGCCACGGCTGCTAGCAGAGTAAATTTTGAACAAAATCGTAAGATCATGATTAAATTATCCAGGGGGATTCATGACCTCTTCTAGCAACAAGAACAGACCTCCCATTAGTAAAACATTTAAAAGCAAGAACTTTCTATTAAAAAAAATGTCTAGGGGTTGGGCATGGGATGGCCTGCAAAAATTTGTGGTTAAAAGTTTCTAAAGTCGACTTTAAATGAAGTGGGAAAAAAAAAAAAGCCATTTTCTTCTGGTGTGCTTTCTACCCCTTCCCCTCCTGACGCACTTAATGTGCTGAGCAAACAGTGTAAAATAAGTGCCATTACATAAAAATAAAAAGAGGAATTCCTAAAAATGACAAGAGAGAGGAGGAAAAGAGACAAGGGAGAGGAGTCTTCCACACAAAAAACATGCCTTAAGCCAAATGAGGACCCCAAATTCCCAGCTGCAGAAGAGATGTAAAATGCACAGGTCTGCAATTAATAGGGAGGTGAACGCAGAGGTGAATTTTGGGTAACATTGCAGTCCAGGATTTGGGAGATCAGCCAGTGGAATCTGCAAAACAGATGTAAACAGCTCACAGCTAAGCTCATGGGGCTTCTGTATTATGACAATAATTATGACTGTGGTATACAGTTTGAATTACAACATGTTCATTACACAGAGGTAGGTACATGAGGCAACAACAAAAGAGCCTGCATCAAGCCTGTTTTGCAGTTTCCATAAAGTGGGACCATTTCTGAAGAACATTTTGATTTTGAACCCAGCATCTCTAAAACCGCTGCCCACAACCATAACGGTGACTGGAGTTCTGTGGGGGTCTCTTAAACATGGACAGCACGTCCCAGGTAAGCAGTCAAGCCCCTCCGCTGTCACATGTTTCTTGTTGGTTTTTTTTTCCTCCCAGCATAGCTGTTTCAAGACCCAATGACCTGGCAGACTAGCACTAGGCAGGATCATTGTTTGGTGGAAGGCAGGGGGAGTTTCAAAACAAAAACAGGCAGTTTCCAACCCAGCCAGCATCAGGGGAGTGCTGCAGTGTCCCAGGGCAATGGGTCCCCAGGGTGCCTCCGGAGCAGCCCCCTTCATGGGCTGGGACTGCTTACGCCATTCTCCTTATCCAAGCGCTGAAGCCACGCTGGTTCTGCTTGAAGTTGGTCCTCTACACCTACAGTGAGAGGGTGGTCAAAATCAAACCG
>NW_010250618.1:170654-178237 GCF_000690775.1 Eurypyga helias | reverse complement strand
CACAGGACTTGAAATTTAGAAAAATGTCCAGTAGATACCAAGCAAATAACTGAGCAGAATATGCCCTGGCCACTCTTTCTCTTGTTGGCATTTTTGAAACACGCACATAGCGTTTTTAACAATTTGCTATTGTGATTTTTTTTTTTTAACCTTTCCTTGGTATAATCAATTCGTGAAAACACTTTTATTTTTCTCTGCTCCCCTTTCCAGTTCAGCAATGTCAAGTAATTAGCGAGCAGTTTGTACTGTTTATAGATTTGTGACAATCAGCACAGTGAAAAAAATCAAGTTACCCGACCTACATTTAAATAAATAAGCGGTCTCCTGCTGATACCTATTCTCAGCAAAATTACTGATAGTAGTTTGCTCAGGCACAGAGTCCAGAAGAGCTTTTCCCCACCGAGATTCACGTGCCTTTTGGTCAGAAACGTCATCCCAGCTCGCTGTTTTTTTGCCGCATGAGCAGAAGAGAGCACAAAGACTAGGGAGCAAAAGCAACTATCTTCCCTTGTGTGAATTAAAAAAATAAAGAACTTTAAAAAAAATCACTGAACACCTAAAGGAAATTAAAGGCATAACGATGAGACAAAAGATACTACATGGAGAAGTCGTTGGAGAATAAGCATGTAAATGACACTGAAAAGAGTCCCTTCCCAAAGGGATCAGTGTACTCTCCAGATGTCATAAGCTACCTCCCTGATGATAGTTGGTCTCACTGGAGACTCAGATGCAACGAGAGCGTTGGCACTTGAGCACAGACAGTCCGTATGAGAAGGAAGAAGGCTGCTGACAGTCAGCTATGCGTCTTTTCATTACAGGTAACCACCACTTTAAGCAAATTGTTTCAGGGTTTGGAATGTAGCAATAACTGATCTAATTAGAGTAGGCTGTAATTTAGGAGGGTTCATTATGTCACAGACATTATGACTCCTGGGTATTACTAAAGGACTCATTTGTAGTACTTGAAATGAATTTCTCCGAACACATATAATGTCACCCATACAACTAGTATGTAGCTCTAAGATGATCTGACATATTTAAAATCTCCGACTTTGAGCAGGATTAAGCTTCCAGACAGTAATAAACAAATCAGCAAATAGTACAGATTTACTTCTTGCCAAGAGAAGAAAAAAGAAAAAAAAAAAGATTTAATGGCTATTTCAGATTGAAATGGCAAGCAAACCCTGTGACAAAACCACAAAGGAAACTAATAAATCATGCCAGAGGAAATATATATCGTGATTAAAGACACACGCACACGCAAACTCGACAAGGACTTTGCGTTTCCGGGTACAATACCTGTTTACTTCATCTAGCAAGGAAAAAGTTTAACGGCTTCTTTTAAGAAGTCAGTTATTTATTATTTCTGCTCTAAAAGCTCCCGTGAGCCTCCTCCAGCAGGAAAGCAAGCCTACACTTCAGGTAACAGACCCAAACGTGTGAAATACGTAATGAGACAAATGCATAGACTGTATAAAGAAGTTTCAATAGTACAATGCTGAAGTAAAAAACGAGTTATAATTAAGTTTAAACTGCTAATCTGAAAGGTTACAAATATAACCTCTATTATTTTTATCCCTTCAGGGGTCTGTCACCAACTAGGTATATCCTAGTTCTTTGCTTTTATGACCTAACAAGTTCATTCACACACAGATACAAATATGCTTTTCCTTTTTACTTACATAGTGTCTGATATAAAAAGAAGAAAGTTCTTCTGGAGAGCACTTACGCATGTGCTTATCATTAAGCAGTCCTTAGAGCCCCTGCCCGCACCTTCTTAAATCAATATTAAAGCCGCTCTTAACTTCCTTTGCTCATGATCCCCACTGAAGGGGAAAATGCTATCACGGCAGTGACGTTACTGACTTCTGTGGTGTCCTATTCTGAACACACTGATCTCCAGACCTGATCTAAAATTAACTGAAACTAATTAATTTTTTATTTACTTTCATATAATCTGCATTGGACTTGCCTTCTTCGTGAGAATTGGAACTGACATGTTATTTGTTTCTGAGCTTCCTTTTCAAAACTTGAATTTTACAAAATTAATTTTAAAAGCCCTGGTTTATAAAGTAGAATTAAATCCTGCACCCAGAATACAGCATTGCTCCATCAGAAATGTGTGTGAAGCCAATAGGAAAATGCTGCAGCATGAGCTGCTTTTGTTTCGTTGCAATAAGTTCCAGGGGCTTGGAGCAACCCTGGACTAAAATCAGTAACTTCAGAAATTATTTTGAAAACATTCTTTCCCCTCAGAAGCTAAAGAACTAACTGGATGACTTATTTCCATTACTTCCTAATACAGATGAGAGTTCAATATCTCTTAAATGGTTTTTAAAAATCTCAGATATAAATTTAATTTCCAGATACAAATTAGATTCTCATTCTCCTACAAAACCCTCTTTAATGTTGTTACCACTGGTATCCTTTTTGGCTATCGAGGTATCAAATATATTTCTAAGTGGGTACTGAACCAGCTAGAAAGACTGACTGTATTTAGTCTTTAATTAAATGCTGATGGATTTCCTTCAATAGCATTAAGCTCAGAAGTGAAAAATCATAATTAAATGATGCCTCTACGCAGGCAGTGATCAGCATTCTTGCATGCAAGGTGTGGTAGCAGAGTAAGCTCAGGATTACTTCTCAGTTGCAGTTTTCATATGAAAGTTCTGAGAGCTCATGAGAAACCTTATTCTGTATGCATGAAACTTAAACCAGGCAATTGTCCTAAGGATGCAGTGGATTTACAAAAGTCCATTAATCTGATTAATAATGGGATTGCTGACAAGTTAAGTGTCTCAGTGCTGTAAAAACTAAGTATATTTTAAACATATCTGACTTCCTCCCATTATCTGTCATCTCACTGAAGATGTGGGCAAATAAAAGGTTGCTGTCATAAGAGGTTGCTATCCTGTGGAAGCCCCTGTAACCTTAACAGGCAGGAGAAAGGCACAACATGAAGAGTTGGTGTATTGCACAAGGTTTTGGAACATACTGAGGAACTGAATGACAGCAGAAGAGGAGGGCTGTTAAGGTTAATCTTTAACACTCCTGTTCTAAATGGAAATATTTCCAATACTAGTGAACTCCTGCAATTTCCACATGTATATCTAAAACATTTCTCTTCCGTGGACATGTTCTACGTGATGTCTTAGCAGAAACCAAGAGATACAGACTCTGATCTTCGCTTTGTCACTGACCTGCCCCGTGACCCTGGATAAATCATTTCACTGTTTTGTTTCTCTTCTTACCTTTGCCTGTCTTGCTTCTTTTACAGCACAAGTTTTCCATATGAGAGGCCAACACTTAGTTACACTTTTGCCCAACATGTCGAGGCCCTGATCTCAGATGAAGCCCCTAGGTTGTCTTAAAAATAATAAAAATGATGGTGAGGAACAGATTGTACTGACATTCACAACCCTCATTCCAGCCCAAGAAATACACCAGCATCAGCACAATTGCACTTACAATACTTCATCATGGATTTTGGCTGTGACTTAGTGGGGTACAAGTGAGAATAGTGGGGTACAGGTGAGAAAATACACCTTTGTAGTCATTACTGCTCACTGCTGAAAGTCTAATTTATGTTAAATGATGGAATTACTACTCCATATTGCAAGCATCAGATGAAGACCACAAACTCAATTAGACTGAAGAGCCAAAGGAAATTGCATCACCAATTCAGGGTGAATTGAGATGAGCCATTCTTTGCTGGTGACTTCCTCCACTAGCACTGCGCTGAGCACAAGAATTTTTCAAGGTAAAGAACAAAGTGCTTCTCAAGCTAGATCAAGGCATAGCTGCTAGGTAGGGCAGTTCTGAGATACGAATTTGAACCCCTCCAGCCAAGTAGATGCTACATCTTACCCACCTCAGAAGAGCACTCCTAATGATCAGCCTATTTTATACAAGACTGGACACACTTCTGCCTCCTCTTGAGGCTATGTTTCATGGAGGATTCACCCCACTGGTACTTTGAGCCTCAAGTGTGGGAGATTTAAATCCTGGTCTGACGTAGGATCTCCTTTAGCAACACAGGCTCTCCCAAGAAGGGCACAACTCCAGATGGTCTTTCTATAGCACCTCCTCAATTTTCCTTACTCAGTGTGCAGCCGTTGTGACTCCTACTCCTAGTTGCCTCAAATCAGCTGACTCGGCTTAATCCCTCTACACCCTCAGTTTACCAGGAAGACATGCTCAGGCACAGCCTTAGCAGTGGTGATGCATAAGAAACAACATAAGAAATCCAATCTTAGTCTCCAGCAGCGGGATGGCCAACCTGTGACACTTGAGCTTCATGATGTTGCTAAGCAGATTAAGTGTAGCTCCCATGCTAAAACTACATCACATGTCTGGCACCGGGACCATGTTGGTGGAAAACCTTCTGGATAATTCAGACCTTCAGCTGCAGGACACTGCAAGTCAGCAAGAACTGCCAAAAATAGTATTCCAGGACTATGCTGGGACAGAGTTATGTGCTTACTCCAACCACATTAGGTACTGCAAAACGGAGATCCCCCTGGGCAGCTCACCTCACCTCACACCTGCAGACTTCTGCCTGTGTCTCCAAGGTGCGTACCTGCCCAGTGCCTCTCAGCCGCAGGAAAATTTTGGTGTGTAACCAGTAACTTGGAAAAGGATTGATCACTTCCTCACTATCACCTCTGTTTTCACCAGCAATACCATATGCCTTCTTCAACACACGAGTTTCAGCTTCCTGGGAACTTCCACAGAGCTGTTAAAGCTGCCCTAAGGAGTTTGGATGAATGAACGTATTCACTAAACTGCTAGGACAGACTAATTGCAAAAAAATCTGTGTTACTGTTGGGATGAGCCACATAAAAAGCAAAGGAAACTAGCAGCAGTTTTGGTAAACAGGCTTTACTATATAACTACTGTGGGCCCAAAAAACCACTGAGAAATACTGAATAAAGCTAAGAGTGTAAGAAAAGATCTAAGCAACTAACGGCTTGCTTCCTTTCCTCCCTTTACCCTTCCTCCCTTTTTTTAAAGGAAGCTTGACCCAGTGCGACTCCTAGAAGTTACCTGCTGGGAACATCAGAAATATATCAGTAACTGGAGAATGAAGAATATATCTTAGACCATGGAAAAGAAACCAAAATGAAAGCTTACCATTAGGAATATTAATGTTGGTACTGTCTGAGTTAAGACAGTTACAGTCTGGAAGACTCGGTTTCTACTCTGAGTTTGCATAAGTAGGAATATCAGCAATTCATCCTGTGAAAAATAGTACTTCAGCTGGTAGAGCTGGGAAAGAAGAGTGAGAGAAATCGAGGCCTTTTGTCTCAGATTACATGTCTAAGGGCTAGGAAACCCCTACTACCTCTTCTCCCCCCCGTCCTGTAAAAAACAAATAAAATGAAACAGAAGGGAAAAAAACCCACCAACAGCATAGCAACATGACAGTGATGTGTATAATGATGTCTGGCAGCCTAAGATAAGATCACAGCCCTTGGGACTGGTGGAGCCTGGAGCTAGCGGACCCCTGCTTTGGGGAAAAACTAGACTGTACAGAAAAAAAAAGTTTAGTTCTCATATTAAATAGAAATGAGAGGTATGTTGCTAAATCTATTCCTTCTGAAGAAGCCTTTGAAAATATAAATGTACGAAAACATCTGAGTAACTTCTGCATCCAGTAGCAAGTGATCCCCTCAACCAGGAATGCTCGTAAGGGCTTCCTTGCTTCCCAGTTTGTCCCAGGAACTCTGTGATTTTCAGTTAGTTCCATCATTTTTTTTCAGTACAAGTCACTGTGCAGATATCATTCTCTTGTTGAAATTACTTTTTTTTAATGAAAACTTGTGCATAAATTTTAAATTGAGCATATAATAATGAATGGAGTTCATCTAAATTACTGTCTTCACTATCCTACCCCAAATCTCCCTGTGTCAAATATGACTAAATGGCAGTACACCACTGAAAAAATCAAGTTATTTATGGTTCTTTTCAGTTGGATCAGTTTCTCTAAATAATTCCTTGTTTTTCTGAATTAGTGTTTGGACTGTTGCAGTGCAAGGCAAGAGCAGCATGGGAAAAGCTTGCTTTTCTGGGATGATATTTAAGCACATGTCAAACCGTGCCCTGGCTGTGGTTGAATCCTGAGCTCTTATGAAAATCCAGCCATTTCACTGGGTGCTGAACAAAGACAAGCCATGCTCCTGGTTAGCTTAAAAGCCTGGTACCAAAAAAATCACAGAGTTGGCAGCCCCATGCTTGCCTGAACAGAGGAAAATACACGGCAGTCAAATGCTGAGTGGGCGGACAGAGCAGGGAGCAGCGGTTCTGCAAATCACGTCCTCCCCCAAGGCCTTGCTGCCATTAGGAGTACAGGTGTGTGGTTTTAAAAACACATGTTGTCCGCACTGATATTTTAACAAGCATTAGTCAAAGCAGTAGCAGTTTTAACAGGCATTTACTGGTCAAGATAAACCCTAAGCTCCCCTCGCTGGGTTATCGCAGTCAGCTAACATGTTAAAACTGCAGCTGCCTAGTCCAAGAAAGGATTTTAACATGAGTTAAAAATAAAGTCCTTTTTGTACATGCATGGCTTAAGAGAGAAGAGTCCAAATCCCTTCTTCCAGCAAGAGCAGAAGGAAGCAGAAGAAAAACAGGATTAGAAGCAGCACATATGCTCTGTCCTCCCTGTTTTCTTCCCAAGCTTTTATTTTGCTTTGCTCCACTTACAGTGTGCCACTGGATGCCGATCCAATTAATTTCTATATTACCTTTCAAATCAGGCCCATGTGCAGAACGGAGCTGGAGTCCAGGCCTTGAGAGGGTCAGAGCATGGGTTTCTGCTGCCAGGTGCCTGCTGGTGCAGGAACAGGTAACTGTTTTGCAAAGCAAACACTTCTGAACACGGCTGTTGTCATCAACTCAGAATCTGTCATCTCCTTAAAAGCATTAGAAACAGAGGGTGAGCGAGCTGCTCTTACATGCATCCAGCTCTGCCACTGGGAATACATCAGAACAGCTCACTGGTGATTTCTGAGGGGCAAGATGGGGCAGAATGTGCCCCAAAAGCATGAAAGCAAAGTTCACATCCATTACTGGGTGACTGTATTTACACTGATACTGAATTTGGAGCTCAATGCCTGGTACTAATCATTCATCCTGAGTCAATTTGAACGTACCTCTCTCTAGAGGCAACAGAAGTCTAAACTGAAACACTGTAGGAAATAAAATGTCATTTAACTGGAAAGAGGAAAGAGCCATGTGAAAGTAAGAGAATTCAAGGGGCACTCCTTTCTGCTGTCATTTGTCATTTATGACACAGGAATGTTGACATCATCCTCTGATAAATGACACTGGCACCTGCATCAGAGAGATATTCTTCAGCAAAATAGAAGTTTGAGAATCCAGCAGCAGGGCACTACTAGTAGGTTCCAGGAGCTTGCAAGAAAGGAAAGATAAATGATGGTAATTTTCTTCCAAAGAGAAACATAAGACTTTTTAAGAACCATTCTCTTTTGCTTCCCCTTCTGCTCCCTCTGGGCTTTGGGAAATGATTCTGTTTTCTAAATCTAATAGTGGGTTAGACACAAGCTATATGTTATCCAGGA
>NW_010250618.1:146724-170623 GCF_000690775.1 Eurypyga helias | reverse complement strand
CAGTAGCTACCTTGTGGCATCCCTGCCACCACCCAGACTGGGGGGATAAGTGTCAAGCAGAGAGCTCCAGAAGACAAGCCTAGGAAAGGGAGCTTCAAAGAGGTCAGTCTGGCCTTCTCCTGTCCTGGGCCAGTTAGAGATGTCAACAAACAGTCTGTTCCAGCACTAATCCCTCCAAATCTCACCTTTGCATCCACAACCTGTAATGTAGAGACTTCTCTGTCTTAGAAAGAGCAGGAAGACACATCTCCATCCCTCTCTGGGGAGGTATTCTGTACAGCTGCAGGGTGGGTTTGTGGCAGAAAGATTCTCAAGTGATTTCTGCACAGCCATGCAAAGCCTGCCACGTTGGAGATCCGCATCGTCAGGCAAAGGTAACTAAAGAAGTCTTTTTACCATGTCTTAAGACAGATGCATCACAGGTTTTCCATTTTGAAAAGCTGAAGGCCAGTGGATTAACTATATTTGTGAGGGAAAGTCTTGCTACCCTTAAAAACCAAAAAGCAAATAGGTATGTTTTCTCCGTCAGATTTTCCACTTGGTTGGCTCATGGAATTTATATGCAACTTGATTTTTCTTTTAATTGTATGAATTATTTATCCCAGAAAAGAAGGTGGAAAAAAAGATCTATTGGATTTGGAACAGCAGGTTGGGAAGGTCAGTATGCAAGCTTTGACACCAAGGCAGTGGCAGTTCATCCTCAGGAAATCTGTGTTCAGCGCCAATAAGCTCCCTAGCTACCGGCTAGTCCCAGTTTGCTCTAACTTGCTAACTGCTACCCAGTCTATTTATCATTTGCCATCTCTAGGGATCACTGTGCAGTGATATGGACTAATAGCTACACAATATGCCAAGACATATCCTTTTCATCCCACACAGCCAGCACTGTCTTCCAGACCTCTCAGTGCATGAGGGAGACTGGAATCTGGATGAGGAACAGCTGGCTTAAAACATACCCTGACTAAGCCAATACTAGCTGAAAGAAGAAAACACTGGAAGAATAAAGCAGTACACAGGCTCACCTTCATTTGCAGGGCTCTTTTTCCAGGACAGTTAAAATATGCTGCTCTTGAGTTTTACTGAATCCATCTTTGGTACAGAGCATTGGAGCAGAAGCAGTCTCCACATTCCTGATTCTCCTGCTGGGATAACAACTCCACTTTTGTGTCTTCAGTATTTTCAGGTTGGATTATCGTAAGCTGGGCTATGTAACAAGTTCACCAGGAAAATACACTTTCATCTTCTAACCCAAAGAAGCAAAGGAGAGAGTGTCATACTGATGTACTCTTCTGGCTGCTTTGGACTAGAGACTCTTTAATTAAGCTGCAGTCTTGTGACTGGTGAGTCCCAGCCAGCTGGGCTGAGTACCTGCCCCTCAGAAAGCCCAAGACTTTCTGCACCACAGTGAAAGGGGAATGATAACCCCAGCTGCCGATCCCTTGACTTGATGGAGGTTAGATGAGCCCCATTTGAAAAAGCTGCTTAGCTGAAAGCAGTTAATTTTGTCTCACCACATCACACATGTATGGCTATGGCCATCACAGAAGACAGTGACACAATTTTCATACTAAGGATGTATCTAATTTGAAGTGTTTAGGCTCGGGTGAGCAACTTACAGCAGCCTGTTCCTTACAAGAACACAGTAACTTCAGGGATTAAGGGAGCATGTGAATTCTTGTGAAGGACGGTGAAACAGGGGATTGGTTTTTATTGTACACATTTTCTTCAACAAAATATGGACATCTATTATCCTTACAGTCTTAATACTCCTAACAGCTTTTCTGTAGCAACCTATTACTTGATTAGTTTATACTGTTTAGAGCACAGCAATAATGACATAATTTTGTTGTAATGAAGATAAACATTGTCTCAGAATGTCAGAAGGCACCACATCACCCGTTAAGTGTAATGATTTCAAAATACCCTAAAGAAAAGTCCGCTGGGGTTGTTGCAGGAAAATACACACACACATATGTCTGATTTTGATTAAAATACAAGTTATTGAAATGCTCAGCTCAGTCCAAGACTAAAATCAACTTTTCAGCCCTATAGATTGAAACACAGAGTAAGGGAAAAGGAATCCTCCTAGGATTCTCCATATTCTCTATGCATTGGCCAGACAATGATCTAATAACAGCAGTGACTTTGGGGATATTTGTTTATCTGCTCTGAGCCCAGTTAAGTGACTCAGAGGTAACATGTTTCACCGATGTTCTGTTGGACCAAGTCTTGCTGTACTAGGAACTTTGGGATAAAGTAGGCTATTCATAGTAGGCTTTCAGTAATACGGCAGAAGTGGTAATTCGAAGATTTGCAAACACATTTGTGGATACAAATGAGGCAATCACAAGTCTTCATATTTTATCTCTGTAAACGTGAGTATAAAATAGCAAGGCAGGAGTCCTGAGGGTTTCTCCCAGAGCATTGATGCTAGACTGATTCTTCATCCAGGCCACAGAAAGTCTCTAATAATTTTGACTATTAGAGTCCTGATTATTAGGCGGGAGTGCAGAATCAGGCCCTTAGCACTGATAAAATTCTGCACCCACTATCTTCTGATCTCTCATTTGAAAGTATGCTTAGATGCAAATGCAAAATGCAGAAGAGTGAAGGGATAGAGGCTAGAAGGAGGAAATCCAAGGGAAAATATGAACTGGATCATATAAAAAGATTGAGTGTAAAAGACAGCTTTTCTTGTCATGTCCAGCAGTTTCTCCTAAATATTCTAGCAAACCTACATTATGTACAGTTTCAGAAATGTACCAGGAAGGAATATTAGTACTTTGCTTAAAAAACACTCTATAGGGTTGCTAGTAGTTTTGAAGCTCTAGTGCTGAGATCTGTCAGGAGAGGACAGGAATTATATCAACAGTAGCAAATAGCTCTCCCACTGCTTTACTGTGGATTGATCCATTTGTACCCTTTCTTGCCTTTCTGCAGTCACACACAGATGTAAAACAGATTAAGGCTCTGTGGAAATAAAATAACATAAAAAAGAGACCTAGGACTTTGTTGACATCCCCTACAATGAAGTACAGGGAAAGGTGAATAAAGCCACACAAGAGACAGTAACAAAATGATAAAGGTCCTGACTGATAGTTTATTGAGATGACAACTCAGTGAGTTTTTAGACATCTCTTGCATGAAGACTATCTTTGTCTTTCCACAAGTTAAAACATATGTACGATCAAGACGACTGCCTGCCTATCTGTGGATGCTTGTTTCTCCCCATTACAGAGCTGTACCTGACTGTAAAATATTCCTTCTGCATTCTAATGTACTTTAGAACAACAGTTGACAATGCTTGAGAAGAAACCAAAGCAAAATAACAAACCATTATCAATATATTATTTATTCAGGATCCAAAATCTGAGAAACATCACTAACAAGTCACTTAAATTTTCAGTCACAGATCTCAGGCATGGAAAAGCATCATTATCCATACCTGGCTGCTGGGGAATGACCACATGATCGCAATGAGAAGGGTTTGATTGCTGCCTCTCATAGCAATCTTTACCAGGGCAGAGTGAAAGCATGAGGCTTTTGCTCTGCCCTGGCATCATTTTATACTCTATTTCTTTTGGTGCAGAGCTCAGCACAACTCCAGAACTGCAGAGAGCCGACCCCGGGGCTCCTGCTACCCGTTCAGTCCCTGGCCGCTGGCACCAGCTCTTTTGCCTCCCAGCCCAGAGCACTGTCGACAGGACCTGGCTGCACACAGTATCTAAGCTCTGGAATGCCTCAGATTTTGCTTCAGACACAATAAGGGTTACAAATTATAGAGCACAGTGGGAATAAAAGAGATGGGTTGCCCCCTCTGACTACTCATCACTGTTTCCCATGTCTTTGGGCAAAAGCAGAGCAAAGCGTTCTCAACAGCCCGAAGACAAAAGTAGGTTGTATGTATTTTTAAATGTTATACTTTCCCACTCATCAGCTAACAAAAGTCAGAATATAGAGAAGGCATTGATTTTATACTTTCTGAAGTCACTAGTGTTAAGAGCACCCCTACAATCTATATTTTCAAATGATAAAATATTGAAGCAGGGTGAAGTAGTTAAAATAACATTTTTCAGCTCAAAGTGCTTAAAAATGAAGCACTTCCATTATATGCAAATTCTGCTCTCACTTTTTTATCTAGAGAAATTTAAAGCACAAAGCAGTTAAACAAGCTGCTGCACAGTCATACAGTAAGTGAGAATCAGTGAGGTTATATATTTGTTTTGAGGCTTAAAATGGGAAACGGACTGAAAAGTGGATGGTTTTGAAACTAAGAGAATGCTCATACCGAACACAATCCTGTTATATGATCATAAGCTCTCAGAGATGCCAAACAGAATTTAAAATGAACTATTTTTGTGACGACAATGCCAAAAGTCAGAATAACACTGGATATTTCTAGGAGTTATGGTCTGTGTCTTCTTAGCCAACTCCAGGAATTTGTCAGGGACAGTTGACTGCTGAAGGCACGACTGTCTTTAGCTTGAGATAAAAGATCTCAAGATGATGGCTGTAGCTGGGGCAAAGAGAGAACGTCGAGTTACAGATACATACGTCTAATAGTTTATTATTATTAAATTTTAGAAAAGACCTGAATACTCACATACACACACACACACTCATGCACAAAAGCACACATTTTAGAACAAGGCTTCCCTGACAGCATTTGTTGTATTTTGATGTCAGTCTAAGGAAATATGTTGGCAGCTCCTCCACACAAAATCTATTTTCCACAAACAGCATATTCTGCCAGTATAAAATTCATCATCCAGCCATACAAAGGACACAGGGCCAAGGGGCTTGAGTGACACACCAAAAACCTCAAAACACATGTCTGAGCTGCCACATGACTTGTATAACACTATTCATGTACAGCATGAAACCGGAGATCTGTAAGCTGCGTCTTCCTAATATTTTGCAACATCCTGTAAACTCATTGCAGGGAAACAATAACAGATACTAAAAGTGGTTTGGCCACTTCAATGACAGAGAGCCTCTAATTATTATTATTTTTTTCTAAAAAAGAGCAGATGGTGAACGAAGGGGAAGTCAGTCAACACTAAATACCTGAGCCATGCATCCTGGCAAAGAAAAAAGGTACATCATCTCAGGTGCTCCGCAGTGGAAATAAGGTACTGCTGAAGTCATATAATTGGTGACTTGAGGCCACAGGTCATCTCTGAAACGGAGATAATTCCAAAGGAAGTGTTTTAATGATACCAGGAAAAATCACCACTGTGGGGAAATTATCTTAATAAAGTAGGACGAAAAAGGCCTTCATGGAACACTGATTTAGTTGGTTCTCCAGGATTCGATTGCAAAGATAAATTTCACACCTGAGTCAAATGGATTTGTGAGAGAGATAAGAATTATCCACATTTCTATCCTCAATTTCTTCTATTTTTGTCCCACTTTTCAATACTGGGGGAACAATTTAGAAATCGTTCATGAAATTAATACTAATGAGCACTCAGCTATTTTATCATTTGTCCTGATGGGTAATTCCCGAGAAGGCAACAATTTCTGCAGGCTCTAATGTCCTGCAAATAAACCAGCAACAACCCAAACCTTGGAAGCTAAAAACTGCAGAAGGGGAGAATTCAGCTCTGTTTTCAAATCTCAGTTTAATAAATCTTTCTGGTGGTTTTATGACTAATGTAGGACTTTGTCTTATCTCATGCTGAAAGTAGGCAAATTCCATCTGTGGTTCATCTGAGCAGAAGCAAACATGCAGCAACAATACAATTTCATGAAAAAAATGCTGGACGATTTAATTTATTTTAAAGACAGGAAGCATCTTTGTGAAAATACCCTTTTTACTTAATCAGAAAAATAAATACGAGTTGAAGAGGGAGAATATTTATCCTTTAAGTAACAGTGCAAGAGATTCTTACAGAGTACTTCTGGTTTAGTAATTCGTAACTGCTCCACCTCCCAACACAAAAAAATATATTTATGCAGCAGATAAGCAGTCTCCTTGCGCAACCGTTGTGCTTCCTTGTCCAAGACCAGGTTATCTTGGCACATGTGTGTGCAGGAGGGTTCTGCAGCCTCCCCAGGTCTTACCCCTCACCTTGGTCAGCCTCACACCTGAGAACTCCCAGCATCCAGCTTATATCAACTTGACTCCTTAGAAAGTACTGTTAGACGGCTGGGGCCTGTGGGGCAGTACCTTGCCCAAGGGGGATTTGTTCTCCTTGCAGCAGCCATCTCCACTGCTGCTTCTTGGGAGACTACGTTATTGAGAGCTGCAGCAATTCCTGTGACAATATTTCACAGAAGGGGCAAAATTCTCTTTTGATACTGTTGAAAAATCCTTGCCAAGCTGACACTACATATTAAAGGGTCCGCAGTAACAGAAGGCAGAAATTAAATTGAACAGGATATTAATACCTTGTAGTAGAGGAAACGATATTTCCGTTTGATTTTACTTTTTGCTTTGTGAATTAGCCAAAACCTGCAGCCCTGCATAAACTGAACCAGCTCACAAGGTTCTCAACAAAGCAACAACAGTAGCCCTCCTCCCCCCGAGCACACAGCAACGGCAACTGCCTCCAGTGCCTCCCCTGCTAAAAACTCTTCAGAAACCTGGCAAGTTATCAGGTCTGCTTCATTCCACATCCCCTCCAGACCTTTTATCCATCCTATTAGTTTCCACAGCAGCAAATATTAGTTGGCTTGTGATTAACTCATCCAAATAGTCCACAGATGTGAAGAGAAGGTTTAAAATGTGAAAAAATTTTTCACAGTCTGATTTCATTCTGCTTCTTTCTGCTGTGCACTAAGATCTTTTATTTTACTACTCTTTTCTTGATACGGAGAGTATTTGAGTGCATGGATCCAAAAATAGTGAATGAGCACTACCTGGGCTAAGACAGTTGGAAAGACAGAGCCCCCCTGTGATATTTCCTGTGTTTTGAAGGGATCCACGCCTGGATGCGTTACACAACAACACAAACTCAGTGAAAAAATTATTTCCAAACAGATTAGAAGTGCTTTCTATTGCATGACAGATTCTGGTGGGTTGAGGACACTTTGCTTATACAAGAAACTCTTACTGACCCACTATGACTTATTAATGCTTCACACTCCAGAGTGGCTGATGAGACATGTATATTTAAGGTTCACATCGGCTAGAACATGTTACTGTCTTTTCAAAGAGGATCTATCACACTTTACTAAGCTACATATGAGAAGCCACCTGTGTCAAAGTGAAAAAATACCATTTTCACAGCTGCTGAAATTGCCTCTTTACCTTCCATAATAAATTGACTACCGCAGTCAAAAGGTGCAGGGGAGCGGTTTGTGCACAGCCCCAGCTCCCCAAGCGCTGAGCAGCCGGCATGCACCGTGCATCCCGCAAAGCATCTTGCTGTGGCTCCATCTCATGATGTGGCTTCACAGGCAGGTCATGGGTCCACTCCATATTCCAGGCTGTTCTTCCTTTTCCCTCTGTGCAGCAGTCTCCAGGAGAGGGTAGGGCTGGCTGCAATCCCTTCATCCAACAAGCTTGAGAAGGGCTGTTCTGGTTAGGTCTATGGAGCTCCATTACATAATGGAAGAACCACTTCAGGAATAACGTGTCAACATATCTCTATTAACTGGATCCTTGCTAAAATCCATATATTGGCATGAGAGGTGCATGCATAGATACACGTATTTAACAGAAACCCATCTGTATGTACTCTCTGTAGGGACCGACTTTTTAAAAACATTAGGTTGCAGTATTTGTACATTATCCAGGCTCAATATAATTCAGCTTTCAGAGTGCTGGTATGGTGCAAATTGGTTGGTCTGCATGCCAGCAGCCATGACTAGTGTAACAGCATAGCCAAATTGGGGAAACATTAAGAAGCACGTTTTGTGTTCATAATTGTGTGTTTACAAATGAGGCATTTGAATATTATATAGTTAGCCCTACGCAACACAGAAATGGGAGTCATAGGAGTAAGAAAATTTGGCATCCTGGTATGAAACTCTGGCCAAAACCATCATTTAATCCAGACAGGGAAAAAGATCGATCAATTATGCCAGTAAGTTTGAGGGAGCACTATAAAAAGAAAAAGTGACATGGCATAGGTTTGTGGTTCCCAGTTAGTGGAGCGAAAACCTAGCATCAGATGGTTTGTATTTTACATTATTGTCAAACAAAAATAAATCATCAAAAACATGGCAGAATCAAGCCTAACTGGCAGGACATACCATAAAAAAAAGCAGCTAGTGGTTGAAGTGAAAATTAAGAAGTGCTGTTCATTCTCCCAGAAATGCCAGGGCTAACCAGAAGAAGCAGCTCGCACTTACAGGCTTTGCGATTCAGTCTCTCATTTTCTGCAAGAAAAAGGCTGTTAGGCCATAGCTGAGTTCTGCTCCAGTGAGATTTTGCTTCCTGATATTCAGAGATTAGCATATTAAGTACATTAGGTACTGTATTTACATAAGTATTGCATTATGGCGCAGTTAAAATTTTGTTGGCACTTCTATTGTAAACCCCAGTTTCAGAGCCCAGAGTTGTGATTGAAGATTATCTCCAGATGACTATCTTTACAGGGGTCGGGGAAAGGGGAGATTATGTATTTATTTTTAAAACATATTTCAGATTTCCAAAAGCAACAATAAGCTGCCAAAGACACAGCAGTCTAATCAATACATCAATACTGGAAGGGAACAAGTATTCTTCTAGGAAGACTTGATCTTTCAAATGTGAGAATTGACAGGCAGATGACTTTATCATTCTTTATATTATCACCAACTCCAAACATTCACGTATCATGACATGGACCCCAAAATTAGAAGCTCACCTTAAAAAAAGTCATGGGACCTAAAGATTACAAATTAAGAGATCATTTTATGTTCCTTCCATTATTTTGAAGCTATCAACTTCAACATTATCAAGCTTTTCTTGGCCATTGTATGGGCTCTACATTTACTAACTGAAGACTCTGCTATGCTTTGAATCCAGGAGATAGCCCTACGTAAATAAATGTCACTATAAAGTCAAGAAGGTTGCCAGCCATGTTTTATACTATATTCTAGGCTTTTCTATTTTTTAATACTGGTCAGAAGGAAAAAAGTAGCCATTTCATCAAGCAATTTCTAGCCTTTATTTCCAAACATTACGGTTTCCTTTCCACAAGCACTCCTGGCTAGCACCTGTGCTTTCTCCTTGTCCAGTACAACTTGAGAGGCAGCACTGGCAGCCCAGACCTGGAGCATTGCGTAGCTGGAGCGTCCCTGGCCCTGCAACGGCTGCCGCACCTCACCGATTGAGCCAATCATCCGGCCATAGACTATGGATTAGCATCATTGTCTGCGTTCGGCTTCAACCACGGACTGAGGCAGAGGGGCCAGGAAACCAAGCCAGTCTTCGGGGCAGGGTTTGCCCAGCCGAGTTCCTTGCTTGTCTCTCCCACAGCCCTGAGCATCCCTGATCCTTGCTCTCCTGGCCAGTGCAGGAGGATGCAGCGATTCCACCATTTCACCTGCTGCAGTGGTTTCCCTGCCTGCAGACCCTACGATTACAGCAGCACTGTGGCTGTGTCTCTACCAGCATTTTTTTTGCAGACACTGAAGCAGAGCATTGGCCTGAACCACTTGATCTTCTCCCATCTTTGCTATAGTTAGGGTGGGGAATTAATTCAGTAATTCAGATTTAAATAGCCACATCAAATACTCCAGCAAGTTTTACTTTAAATTGCTGGCATAGACAAATGCATTGCTCCAGCTGACTCGGCATGGTATCAGCTCACGTTCTGAGCACAGGACACTCAGATGTGTCTCAGGGTCAGATTCCCAAATGCAATCAGGTGTCTGAAAGAGCAGGAAAACATCTATGTGCGTTCAGAAAACAATTAAAGTCAATCGTTAGACACACTAGTTCTGGTGTATAGGATTCCAAATCACAGTGGCTCTCAATGAGACTCAGGCTCTTAAGTGCCTTCATTGCTTTATTGAGAATGAGTCTCAAGGCCAGATTTTAAAAGCCATTGAGAGTCTTAACTCTCATCTGGCTTAGGGCCAGGTGAGAAGCTTTGAAATTTTTACCCACTCCCTCATCTAACTATAATGGAGAAATGGAGAGGATGGTGACATATTTTATAGTGAAAAATTAGATCCTGCTCAAATGTAACAGGACTCTAGAGGAACACTGGGGTTGTCCAGTGCCGTAGCCCTGCTTCACATACATCTCAGATGCCTTTGCACTGTCACTCAAAAATAAATAAATGAAGTCCTTATTCATAACTTTGCTATGAAAAGTTACTTCTTCAGAATATACTTTTCTACCTATAAACTTCATGTTGAAACAGGTTTTGTTAAAAAAAAAAAAATTGGTTTACATCATATCCCAGATCTTTTCATGAGGAAATGCATATGCATAAATTATAATGTTCTGAAAATAGGTGGTTATAGCAGGAATAAAAACACATCCAGACCATTAACTGTAATAGCAGACTGAGGCAGTGTTGACACACACACACACATATCATATTTATTGACAAGTTACAGCGTTTACCAATTTCTAAAGTTCTGAAGTTGGAAAGTCTGTACCATATGTGGAGCCAAAGGCTAAGGGCAGTATTTCACCACTGAGGTAACTTTCTTAACCCATGAATTTACCTGGCAGTAGATCACCTTAAAAAATATCATGTGGGAAGTCTATATCAATGAGCAGTTCTTTCAATCCCCAAGATTACCATAAGTTATGTACACTGCCCTATGTGGATGGAGGTAAAAATCTTTAATATGCTGAAGCATCTCACCTTGCTGAAGTAAACACCTACCTTCCTTGTTTTGATTAACAGGAAAGTGACCCAACCAATTTAGAGCAAACTTGGCCGTTCTCCACTCAACCAGACACTTATGAAACTTCAGTTAGTTTATCCTTCCAATAGATTATGGAAATATTAATATTTGCCGTGCTTAAAAATACTTTTTTTGGCATCTTCATTTCCCATCCCTATTCTAAGATAAACACTGACAGCTGATGGTATTCAGGAACATTGCCATATGTTCCCTTAGAAATAGAATTCTGAAATATGGTTGTTATCCACCAATTGACATATTTACTAATTAGCACAAGATTGCTCAAATGCATTCATTTCACCCCCAAGGGAGAATCCCTCTGAAGAATTCTCATCTGATGCATCAGGATCTCCTACTCACCACTTATCCACTCTTACAGTTTCTGATTTAATGGTTAACACAAGGAATCAAATAACTGTCCCAGGGAGCAAAGTCAAACAGTTCAAACTATATATCTTCGATTGCTATTTTTTCCAGACAAGAAATGCAAACAGCACTCATAGAGTTAATATTTGAATGCCTTTTCTAATAAAACCGGCTTCCAGTTTTTCAGTCTTTTGTGCAAGTTTAATAAAATAAATTTTGAATATCAATGGAGTACATTCTATTTTTCTTGGCATGTCTCTGCCTTGCTATGTCCTTCTAGTGCAGGAGTCATGCCATAGGGAGAGCACTTTTCCACAGTCCATTGAAGTTGTGCCATAAGGGCTGGAGATGATTTGCTAAAATGCTCCAAAGGTATTCAAATTTCTTTAAAGAAGAAATTCAATTTATGTGCATTTATATTGCAGTGTCTGTCAGGAAGAAAGGTTATAATCACCAGCATATTTTAGATTTACATTTTCTTCTATACATGAGGTAATGGTATTAGAGGTAAACTATGAGGTTTAAAGTTGAATTCGATGTATGGTACTATTTTCATTGCTGCTAAAAGCATGTTTTTGAAGTTCTTGAGGAAAGCATATGTTAGCATATGTTACTGAAATATCAAGAACAGGATGCTGGGTGGCTTAGAGGATAAACCATTTGTCTTTCTTCTCTGCATTCTTATATAAAGTACGGCTGGATTTGATGAGCAAAACGAATAGAGGATTCTCAGCTCACAGATTAGTTCACATCATAAAGTTGCAGCACAGTTTTGTTAAGTAGAGCTATCGGGCGCATTTCTGAATTAACATGCAATCTAAATGTGCCTTTAGTTGTACCACAGAGGAAGGGAAAAAGAGTGCTTAGAATTTTGTGATATCACTTATGCAACCCTCAGAAGAACAAATACTCATCAAAAATTAAAAGGAAACCCTGTCTCAACCATATTGCTGTGGGAAGTGCTTCGCCTCATTTTTCTGTGAGAATTCGCTTCATTTAAATTTCCTAAGACTGTATTAAATATTTAGATGTTGATATTTTCACTGACTAGAAAACATTATCACAACTCTTATCAAGTTAGAATCCTTTTAAGCATATGTTAAAGTTATCTGATAATTAAATTGCCATGCTTATCTCATTTAGGACCCCACTAATTATACCCCAAGTACTTCGGTGGTATATGCTGCAACCGATTTTTGGAACTGAAGCCAAATGTCCTCTTTTAAGTAAACACTCATAGTTGGCTTGTAGGTTTATTTTATAATTTCACTGTTACCCCTGCAATCTCTGTCAATAAGGAAGCGTCAAACTATTATGATCATTTTGCACAGCAAGCTAATTGTATTTTAAGCCTACTCGCAAATGAATTCCTGATAGCTATCCAACTTTGTAAACAGTCATTTAAGCAGCACTCTTTGGGGAAACATGCGTGCACGCACACGCGCACAATATTTGCTTCATAAATTTCAACAGATAAAAATCCTGTTTCATTTCCAACAGAGTGTTTATTTTTAATACACTATAACTAGATACTGGGCCAGATATGACAACAACAGATATTTGCTGAGTACCTGCCTGGCCCTAGCCATGATTGGGCTTCAGTCCTGCAGTCCGATTCATGAACTCAGACCCCATCATGACTTTGCTGTGAGCAAAGAGTATCAAGATGCAGAAATACTTGGGGACAAGGAAGAAATCTCAAGAGAGGAGCTCTTTTTTCATTCTGTAATTATCCATGGTCTATCTACGTCTATGTCAGCGACTGAAACCAGCAGAACTACCTATAAAACAGGGTAGGAAACATGGGTATGTTTCTCCATTACTTTGCACAGTCTGACCTTTGAATTTACCTCAGTGTATTCAGCTTTGGAGGGCTTGTTCTGAATGTTTTGCATTCTGTCCCTTTCTAAATGGAAGTATATAGTTCAGCAATTCATGCATTATCATTTATATAGGATCCGAGGACTTTTTATTTCTCTTGTCCATTCCTACCTTCCAGTTATTTTCCAAAGCAGCTCAGGTCTGTTTTTCTTTTGTTTCTTCTCTGTGGTAAAACCAGCCATCATTAAGAAGGCCAATAAACTGCACCTACCATAAAAGACTTTCATAAAAATAAAGTATATATTTCCAAAAGTGTATGCTTAGAATCAAAGGTAAAAATCAATCACCAAATTGTTACCAGATTGCTGTTTACATTGCTTTTCACTCATCTGAGAGCCATTTGTTCAGCACTGGAAAATTGAAACATTGTATGTGATTTTTCTGCTCCAGACTTGCCTGGGAATCTCTTCACACCTGCATTATCTTTTGGTGTAACCAACAGCAGCAGGAGTATTAATACACAACAGATAATATCATTCTTTTCTTACTATGCTGTATTATCTGGGTGGCCTTTGTGCTCTTCCCATTGTTGTTAACAGTTGCTGGAAGATATTCCTCAAACTCTAGAAGAACTCAAAATGAATCCATGCGCCGAGTAATTAACCCATCCAACAGGCCTTCTGTGCACGTTCCAGTCTCGAGTGTATCCAGTGCAATACCGGCGGTGGTTAAAAAAAAGGAAAAAGCTTCCAATTGTCCATAGCAGTGCATAATTCTATGTAAAGCTTTCTGAGATTAATTGCAAAATGGATTTCCAGCAGCAGCAAAGCCAACCTAAGGAGTTCCCACCATCCCCGAGCTGATACTCCCACCCTGGGCAACAGCTCATTTGCAAAACTCACCTATACATGCTGCCAAGGCCCAAGCTGTGTCACTGAAACGATTCAAGATTCAAAACCCAAGGATTTTGCCACTACAGGAAACATACTGACATCTCACAGGCCTTGGTAACATCAGCAGTGATGGCACCAGAGGGTGATGATCAGGTTGAAGGGGTTCACATGCAAGGGGCTCTGCTGGCACACACAGGCAACAGCCAGCTACAGATATATGCATGCACTCCTGCGTAAAGGGGATTCAAAGCAGGAAGGGGAGGGAGCTTCAAACAACACTAGAGAAGAAAAGTGAACAGAAGGAAGAGATTAGCATGGAGGAAACAACAGGACAGCACATCCAGTATTAGTTATTAGATGTCATGTACACAAACTCTGATGACCCTTGAATCTGATGCACAAAACACCAACTGCTCAAAAAAGAAATGTTCTGTGGAAGCATATAGATTTTAAAAATAGGAGAACCTCAAACTTACCCAGTCCACCACAGGCCATGTGGTCCTGGCACTGAGGACATCCCTCCTCTGGGACAGCTCTACCACTCATATGGCAGGGGAGGTCTCAGAGAAAGTAGGGGACATGAAATTTGGAGCTCTTGCTCAATGTCATATGCAATACACAGGTCTTAAGGATATCTGTCAGTGTGTTCATCCTTCAGCTGCTTCAAATCCAGGAGAGACATGCCCCCAGGGCTGCCATGAGCCAGGGGCTTCCTGCAGCCACAGGAAGGCCAAGGAGCAACTTGAAGCCCAGGTAGCTGAGCAGTCCCATTCATTTTGGGAATGTTTTGTGTGTTGAACTTACTTATCTAAACTCACTTCTAGCAGGAAAAATGTCTTTACATTTAATTCCAGCGAGAAGTAAACCCCTTAGCATGTTCCTGTTTCCTCCAGCTGTAGGTACTGAAAAAGAAACACACTGGAAGACAAGGTGTACTGCTGGGAAAGGATGTCCTCGGAGGCTCAGCAGGCTTGTAAAGGCCTGGCCTGCACTCAGAGCTCCGGGGATGGGGGTTTTCTTCCATTTTTACAGGTTTTCCTATTTCAGTGTCATTGAGCTTATTCCCCTCACCATACAAGTATGTGCTGAGCCAAACAGGCATAAACAACACATGGGGTTACGCCTGACCCTGGGACAGCTCCTTTCTGTTCGACACTCACTGGAAGGATCACGTTTGCAGGGATGTGACTGGTCTATCAGGAGCTCTGTGCCCTTCCTTCCTCCCCCTGATGAACAGGAGCACTGCTCGCAGCCCAGGTACCACTGTCCACATCTTCTCCAAGGCCTGGCTCCACAGCAAGACCTCATGAGATGAAGAGGAAATGGAGAGTCATACTGGGATCGTGAAGTGGGCTGGAGCAAAAGGAGGGCTGCAGAAAGGGGACTGGATGAGTGAGTGAAAGCCTGGCTTGCAGGCTTCCCCAGGCCTCCTGGTGCAAGGGCAGAGTGGGGTTTTTCTTCCTCACTCCTCTCAGAGCCTGTCCTTATACTTCCATACAAGAACATACATTATGAACATAATGCAGCAACATGCACATTTTCTCTTGCTAAACAGGCACACTCCTTCTAGAGGCAAAACCTATATCCTTCCTTAACACCAGCACTGCTGTCTGCAAAAAATACAAAGGCTGAGAAGTTTAGTTTGTGTTTGAAATGGATCACTTCCCATCTTATTGCAACATTTAATATTCAAATTCCTTGAAGGCTCCTCAGATGCACTTTCTGATGCCCAGTTCCACCACTTTGAGCAGTAGTTTCTTACATCCAGAAATAACCTCTTGCCCTTGCACTCCGACCTGTGCTCAGCCACGTCTCCAGGCACATTTTGAGTGGGGATGGATTATACCTCCTCACATTTGCATTTTCAGTTGCATTACCCAGGACAGAACATAGTTTCTTTAAACTGGCAAAGCAAATGAGGATTTGAATTTATGATGATGCTGTATGTATAAGGATGCAGCCTTGTACTTCCACAAGGCTTTATAACACTTGCCCACCTTAAACCTCTTGCAGAACAGAGTCTGTCAGCTCCTCTCAGATTGAGAGGAAACTGCAAAATAAGTAATAGTAATAAATCTGTGTGCTCATCTGCTATCCCAATCTAAGACATATATTTCAATTACTGTAAAGTCTACATGAAATCAAAAACCAGAAAAAAAAATTTAGAAGCCCCAAAGTATTTTCCAAAGGCAAATGAATTAAAAGAAAGGCACATCTGAAATTCAAAACAGTCCTACACTTTTGGATCTGTTGAAAGATATTACATGAGAAATCATAACCACAGTCAGTTCAGGGAGTAGCACAGACGCTTGTCTGCACTGCGTTTCATGGCATCCTTGCACATGGTACTTCAAAAAGCACGGCAATTTGCAAAAGTAGTTTTGTAAAAGCTTCCATACATCTCCTTTTAAGAGCAATTTGGCCAGTATCCGTTGCTAGCTGTGAGCATGCTTTTAGATATTAGATGGATGAGTGCAGACTAGCAGGAGGAAAAAAAAGCTGGAGAGGATAAATACTTGGCAGTTCTCTAACAACTTTCACTAGAGGATCGCAAAGTGATTTACAAACATCAATTAATTAAGTCTCAAAAAGCCCCAGTGAGATAGGTAAGTATCATTACCCTCATTTCACTAATGCGTAAACTGAGACACTGAGAGAATAAGTCTTTCACCCAAGGTCACACAGCAAGCAGCTGGCAGAGCCAGGGATAGAAAACAAGAATGCTGACTTACCTTGCTCCTTATCTACTAGACCATTATATCTCTCTTAAAACCATTTAAAGCATCTCTTGCACTTGATATTAGCAAATGCGATGTCCTGCAAACCCAGTGAATTTTCCTTCTACATGTGGGATCACAAGTTAGAAGACCTCGTTGGTGCCAGGCCACACATTGCTCTAGCTACATAACACAGGAAGATACCTAACCTCTTGATTCCTGGCTTCTATTGCCCAGTCCCAAGACTGGTCATGGGGGCAAAGACTGCAGAGAAAAAAAAAACCAAACCAAAAACCTACAAAAACCCCAGCACTCAAGGCTGGAAGCACAACCAATGCTGACGGTTTCTGTGCTCTGGGCCTGGGACGTGTCACACTGACCATGGTGTATATTCATTCAGCCATGACCAAAAATATCACTTAATGTGGCTCAGCTGAGGAAGTGGTCAGATTCATTGACAGCAGAATATGCACACAAATACAGACGCACACCATACACAGCAAAAGGCAGAATGGTTTTGTTGATAGCACTAGGCAACACTACACACTTGGAAAGCAGCACGTTTTTTGTTTTAAACCAGCAAATAAAGGAAAAAAAACCCACCAACACACAAACTTTTGATGCCTAGGGTTACTACTGAATATGTTACCAGAGATCAGTTTACGAGGATTTAGGAAGTTACTTAAAAAATTGGAAGAGTGTCTATTAGAAATAGATATTTGTAATATATAATATATGCTCAATATGGCTGCACCAGGACACAGGCACTATGTATAAAATATTTTAGAAAACACCTGACCCGTCGTATCAGCAGAAATAAACTCCCAGCAAACAAACAGCTCTGAATAAATTTGCTTATATACATACATATATTTATATATGTAGACAACCAGCATTGACCTCTCACAGGCAAACAGATAAAATGTAGAAAACCTTTGCACTATTGCCCAATCACCCTCAAATTTGGATGGACCAACGGGAGAAACAAGTGCCAAAGCCCCTGAAGTATCCACATTCATACAAAACTGCTCTGTTTGGTAATAAAGTTAACCAGTTGGCTGCTGAGATTTGGTAGCTGACTACAGAAAAAGCAGCAAAACCAAAAAAACCCTGCACAACAGTCATGTAGCTACCTGCCAGACAGTCATGTGGTCAGGAAACAATTTGTTACCCACTGACCATAGATATCACAAAAAACCCCCATGTTGCCCAATTAGCTATTTTAAAAGGTAAACAAAAAACACTGAAGAAAGGAAAATATTTGCCATTTGCCTATCCTGCTTTCCTGCAGACACCTGAAAGGACTGGCAGAGGAAAGAGTACCTTCTTTCACATGGATCCACCATTCCCTCACTAGAAAGAGTCGTTCTCTTTTCAGTGTGTAGAATTAGGTAACACACCCTGTGATTTTGCTGCTGAGGAAGGCCCCTATGCGGCTGCTTTAGCATCACTTGGGCAATGGCTCTGGGAGCGGAACTGAAAAGGTTGCAGGAGGTATGTTCTCCCAGACCTTCAGTGCAGTGAGACCCTGCGGGAGAACGGGACACAGCATCCTCCTGTGCTGCCGAGGGACCTCGCTGCCCCCACACCCTTCACCTCTTGCATCAGCCTAATGATTTGGTCTCACTGTGTTTGGTACTTACAATTATAGTGAGGAACTACTCAAAACCTATCCCCAGTTACTCCCACGTGAACTATCAGGCTGAGGCTTAAGCATGTTTTTCACTAACCCAATGTCCTGCCTGGGGAGCGGACACTGCTCACTCCACTCCCTACAGAAATCCACGTATAGGGAAACGTACACAATTTGTCCTTATAGTTTAATTTACATAGTTTTCATAGTATAGGATGCTTTGCTTTTCATCTGCCTTGCCCAGGCCCTGGCCCAGCTCACAGATGACTGACAGAAGACAACAGACAGAAGGAAGTCAACATTCCCACTTTTCCCTCCATGCATTCTCATTTCTATTCCTTACAGCCAATGCCACAGTCTAGCTGCAAACCCAATCTGCTAGGCTAGCACATCTGTAAAAGAGAAACATAAGAAACAACTAAAATCCAGACAGACAACACAGAAGATCATTTGTACATTTATTCATTTAGTGTGTAAAGTAATATCAGTAGAAGTGTTGCTTTTTAAAAGAAATTGGCTAATGTATTTATGGAAAAAAAAAAAGGATATATGTGGTATGCTCAGCTATTGCAAATAATTCTGGTGTGCTCCCAAAGAAAGAATTTCAATTTAAATTATTTATTCAAGATTCCATATTAAATTATATAATAAAATACCATTCCTACACAGAAAAGAGATTTATGGCATACAGATGTGCTAAAAGCAAAACATCTGCACATGAAAAATCATCAATACCATGATATTTTATGTGCTTTGTGCAGATAAAGCAACCAACTAATTGCTTTCTGAAAAACTCAGGGCAGAAATTTAATGCACCAAATATTTATGGGTTAAGAAGAAATGTAGTAATTACAGAATCCTGTATCATTTCCATTTGTACATAGTATATTGGGTGTATGCACATGCCATCAGACCTCAAGTAATGCTTTGTAGATTGATGAAGTCTGACTCAAACAATATGTCACAACAGGAGCCTGACAACTGAAAGCATGCTTAATGTAAACTTGTAAAGTCTTCGAAAAGAATGCTAGATTTTTAGCCAGTTAATGATTTGAGCAGTAGGCCCTTTTTACTGCTACTGAAAAAAATACTTCAGTAAACCTCTCGTCACTTACAGATGTCTTTCTATATCAAAATCATGCACCACTTTTGCTTCTTTTACAAAATCAGATGAAACAGAGCCAGATCTTTTACTTCTTCCTAACTGGCAGCAATTAGCAGATAGACATTATTGAACAGGACTATCGAATAATTTTCTCCTCATTCTAACCTGTTTTGCAGATTTCTGAATAGAAATGTAAGCCAACCACCTGAGCAAATAACTCTGTTGATTACTTTTGATAGAAAGGTTCATAACATCTTGTAGCGTGCATGCATTTTGTTTCTGTCGGGCTACTAGACACTGAAGTCATTGGGGACATTTATTAAAATGCATTCAGTTTCTCTTCAGTATGATGTTAATTCTGAATTTCCATAAACCACTACATATAACAATATAATGACGCTTGCTTAGTACTTAATCCATGAACAAAAAAAGCGTTGGCTGTAAAAAATTCAAGAAATATAGAGAGAGGTTGAGTAGTGTTGGAAAAAAAAATAATCTTATAAAGGTAAGAAATCTACTGAAGTTTGGGGAAAGTGTTACTGTTTATGTTTGAATATATCTTTAAAGAGCAAGGACATAGGAGAAGAAATCTGATTATTATATGCAATTTTAAGACTACTTTATAAACTAGTAGCTATGAAGATGGTTTTTGTACTGTAGGAAGGGATTTTAAAATTAAAAAAATTGTGCGACATTTTATCCTAAGATGTCTTAAATATTTGATGGGTGCAGGTGCCTGACTCTACAGCTTACATGACACATCTGATCTTCTCGGATAACAATGCTACCATCCTCATTTTTATTTAATAAATCCTCTGTCAAAAAAAAAAAAAAGGTTTTTTGAGTAAAGTGTGTATAATTTGAAGGAATAGGCAAGTTGTGTCACTTGGGCAGGTGTTACTGTACCCAGCCATGACACCATACCAAAGCTGCAGCGGTCTGCATGAAGGATAGATACAAAGATGCTAACATTTATCTTATGGTCAATGGAGAAAGGACAATGAAAAGATGTCAGTATACCAGATATCCCTGGCCTATAGCACCAGCCTCACTGGACAAGTTTCCCCAAGGAATATGTCACCTAGTCAAAGGCAGGGATGAGAAGAGTTGCTTCTTTCATACTATATTTATGGAAGGTATCACATTTCAAGACATTTAAGTGGGAGGTAGGCTTTTAAACTGCATCCTGGAACTACTTGAATGATCAGCTCTTTAACTCTACTTTTCCAACCTGTCCAAGATACATGAGCCCAGGCATTCACAAATTTAAAAAAAAGAAAAGTAGTAAAAAAAAAAAGCACCTCATACCAGAAACCATTAATTTGTCAGCTGCAGCATCAGAGGCAGGTTCTACATGCTTCTCCAGGCCTTTGAATCTTCATGGTACATCTATCTCCCTGCAACAATATTTACAGATGCTCTTTTTATGGCATGCGTAAGGTGCCTGGACTTAGGCTGTTAGCAAGGCAAACTCTGCTTGAAATCTTGCTTGGCCTCCTCCTTACTTTGCAAATACATTAAGAATCAAATGAATGCATAAGCACACTTAAGTATTACAAAACATATGTCAAATGCTCCTGCATTAAGAAATTGGGTAACAAGCAACATCAATATTTTATTGCACATATTTCAATAAAATCAATAAATAAAGAAATTCAGGATTTTATTTTGCTGCATAGAATCATGAGTGTCTCAACATTTTCAAATAAGACACTTTGTCAATGTTGCTGCTATCTAATAATATTTGATTGGTTTGGGAACCAGCTTTTATTGCAGTGAAAATGAGCCAAGAATTTGAAAAAGCAATGAAAACAAAGGTCTAGTTTCCAGAATTGTTTGGGAAGATGATGTTCATTTGAGGACAGCAGAACAAGGGCTGCACTGCAGGCAGGCTGGAGAAAAGGAGCAGAAAATGGCTATAAACCTGCTCTCGGTGCCTTGTTCAGCACATGGTGATTCAGCCTTTAAAACATAGACACAGACAAATGCCTTGATTTGAGCATATAAACTGCCAATGTTAGGACTCAGGATGGCAAGATAAGGATGAAGCATCCTTTTCTCGTTTGTTTTTTTTTCTCCTGGGGCCTTGCTGTGTTCCAGCTTTTCCTGCATGAAAACTCAATGACTTTCCTCCATGGCACTCTTCCAGTGTGAGGAGAGGTTTCTGCTCCACAGTGCTTGTGTACATATAATCCATACATGTGTTTGTAGGGATTTGTGGATGGGCTATATTACTGAAAACAGTCAAGCAACCTTTTCCTTTCCCCTTCCCCATAATTACAGCTTCTCTTTTTATCTTAAGCTAGAATGTAGGCATTTCTGAATATATGTGTGAGGCATGGTACAACCGAACTGCTATTGCAGCTGGGATATATGGATGTTATTACCAGTTGAGCACAATACTTCGTTCAGAGGCATGTGAATACTGGCTGTATAGTCACACACAGAGTCACATATTTGTGTATCTTCTTGTTCATGAAGGTTAGAAGCGAAGAAATAAACAAATGAAATAGCAGAACAGCAACCAGAACCTTGACAGTTATCTGGAGTACCTAACAACCCTGTTGATTCCGTTTTTAAGGCTGGAAATGAGAAGGCTGCTCTAATCATCACTAGGTGCTTAACAAACAGTCAGAGAAAGCTCAATTCGCACCTTCTGGAAATTGCTCTGTTTACCATAGCAATGTACTCAGTTAGAACTCACTCTCACGAGGGATCTGATCACTCAGATCCCCTGCGACAGCAGAATTTCAGGGACACTGCATTAGGAGCACGAGATCTGCAACCATACTGACTGTGGACGCAGTCAACCACCCCGGCCAGGTTAAAGCACTCGGGAGTTGCCAGGCTGGGGAAAAGAACACACTTTCTTTTTACTGGGGATCTCAGCCTGCAAGTCTCATGCTTCCATGTAGCTCTTTAGCCTTCTCTTTTGTAATTTGTACTTTGTAGTTATTGAACCGTTTTACGATGCCTACCCTGCTTTCCGAAATGCGCACGGAGCATCCAGCTCTGGTCAAGGCCACGTGTGCCATGGCACACTGTGCCAGGGCAGCTTTACTCACTGAACTTTACAGCTGTTTCCACAAAGGAAAGGTAAACGCCTGCAAAGGTGTTGTTTAACATCTGTTTCGTTGGCACTTCTATCAAGCATGAATTGCTGCAATTAATACAAGGTGGTAGAAACAAATCTTTCAGTAACAGAGCTTTGCACAGCTATGTTGGACATTTGTTTCCATCTAATCACTCCATGTATTTACCATTAAATCCTTCTGTGTCCCCATGTCTACTGAGGTAGGGATACAGGGCTCCGAAGGAATATGTAATTATACCTCCAATTGCTTGGATATAAATTATCTCATTTCCACTCTCTCCTAGGACCATTATTGCCCACTATTTAAAATTATTTTATTATTTTATTTTAATAAACATACGTTTATGTTCTTTTCTTCCTTTTTTATGCGTTTCACATACACCAGGCCATTTTCTACACAATCCCACTTAGAGTGTTTTTTGCTCATGATGAGTTGCTGCAGCACTTGCAGAAGAAGGGGAGTTTTTAAGCAGCATAACACATACTCAGTTCCGGGAGACAAACCGTGCCATGTCCTCCAGCCTTACAGCACTGAGCAGAGGTAGGAGTTACATTTGAAAATCCACGTCCCATATTTTGTGCCACATTGTGCTACCTGAAGGCCAATAGTACAAGAAATCTTTTCCAAGGAGTATTCTGTCCTTCATTTATCGCATAGATCTTCAGAAGCAAGAAGGTGACAGAAACTGGCGTATCCTGTGAACAACACTTTTCATTGTAATTTTGCCAATGCACGCTTTGACATCAGAGGAATAGATGTTTTCTTACAGCACATTATGTTTCATTAGAAAATAAATCCCACCAAGTGTTGACTGTGACACACGTGACTCCATCCTTAGCCCTGAAGCGGCAGGCTGCAGCTCCCTTTGGCTGGAAGGGTTTGCGTGGAGGACACGAGTGTTCCCATGGCTGGGCAGTGGGTTTAGCTTTCTCAAGGTTTGCTTCTGGGAGCCCTTCTTCATCATACTACTTTGGAAAACCATTTCACATGCTGATGCTCATGTTCCACTGTTACAATCCAAATTAAAAACCCATAAAAGGACCTAAGATTTGGGAATCTGAAAAGACTTATTCTTTAATATCTGTTTTAAAGAAACACTAGCAAAACTTTGGTGACAACTGGATTCTAACGACTCCAGCCGTATCTCCCTGCTGTAAAAATAGTTTCGTTGCAAACTGTGAAAGAATATAGTCTTTCATTTACCATTATTATTTCAGGAACTGAAAAAACAATCTTTCAGTAACAGATTGTGTTATCCGTTTTATGTACGTGTATATCTACACACACATGCGTGTGTAAATAAAAACAGATTAAATAGAGCAGGTGTGTAAGCATGCAAGTACATATACAATAAAGACAAGTAAACATCAGCAAGCCCCACCTTAACAGAAACAAACTGCTAAAAACCCCCAAACATTCAACACAGAGTTGCAGACCAACTCCTTTCTTATTTTTTTGTAGCCATGTTC
>NW_010250618.1:107655-146693 GCF_000690775.1 Eurypyga helias | reverse complement strand
CCCTAGCAGCCCAATACATTTATTCCTGTATTTTTCTGTCCATGGTCTCAGATTGGGCTAAGTTTTGCCAAAGGAAGTGTAATGACACTAATTTTATTTAATGTTGTCAATCAGCATTTAAAAAACATTTTTCTTTTTAACTCCTCTAGGTCATATTTCAAGCCTTTCTTTTATGGCACATTTCAATCATTTTAGGAAAATGGATGGAGGTAAAATAGCGAAAACATAAGAAATTGCTATGTTCAGCAGCACAATTAACGTAGTCATCATTGGCAGGTTGGAAGACGACAATCAACAATCAATGGCTGGAAGGTGACCTGCCATCACAGTTTTCTGCCATAGCAATCGATATTAGCCTTACCGCAGACAGGCTACTCCAGATATGTGATGTTTCATCTCAGTGGCTTTTATTCTTGCATAAATACTCTAAATAAATACCACAAAAACACCACCTCAGGCTACTTTAAATTACATTCATATAATGCAAAGGTGAAAGTATTTCCACGTGGTAGAATTTGCCCTTCTGCCTAAGACAAGATACTTTAAAAAGGAAAAAAGGAGCTTAATAAAGGGCTACTTACACACTGTGCAAGATTGTTTTATACTGTTTTCACATTATCAGAAAACATTTCCCGTTTGATATAATTTGGCTTAGTAAAGAGGCAAATTCTTATAACTTCTCTTGCTACCAACTTCATGGAGCACTGATTCTATTTACTTGTTATTTTAATAACAACAAAAATAGTCCCAAAGCAAGTACCATTTGTCTAGGAGGTTTTGGTTTTTTTCCTCCCTCCAGAAAATATTGTATATTTCCCTTAAAGATAATATCTGATAAAGATTTAAAAAAATCATAAAGACAGCTTTATCCTTCATCCCTTTTTTCTGATATGTAGACAGATTAAAAAAGTATTGTGTGGTTGTTCCAAGATAGAAAATAATACAAAATATTGATAAACAATTGGTTTGGGATGTTGTTGACTAGTAATATCACTTATGTTTGGACTAATTTAGTCAGAGTGCACTGGGCAGATCTTTACAAAGACAGTTCTTCCATTTTTTCCATATATGCAATGTTTCCCATAGCATTAACAACATCTTTTTCATCTCTACACCCAGACTAGCTTCTACAGAAGCCTGTGGGAGTCTTCCTACCAGCAAACAAAGACAGAACTGCAAGTTTCTTTCAAGTGTGCTCTGTTAATTTGAGACAGGCTAAGAAAATCCCCTTACAACTCTGGAAAAAAAAAAAGTTCCAGTAAGCTTGTAACTAACGTCCATGCCAGGAACAATATTCTCCAGATATGTCCCAAATAAAAGCAATAAGATAAAATTCTTAAGATAGAATGTATTTGTAAGGAACAGTAGCACACTGTTTAATTATATGAAATCAAATATCTGAATGGCAGTGCATGACCTCACGATTACTGCTTGAAAACATACTTTTAATTATCTGAACAAATGCATCTCAGTAACTCCTTATGGTACACAGATTGCGAGACAGTTAGGCACCTTCTTCAAAGCCCTGAACATGGGGTGACCCTGATCACAGAGAGATTTGTCTCCAAGGCTGAGTACTACCGTGCTGGAGGGTCTGAGAGGAGCAGCTCATTGCTTCCCCATGAGCAGATTACGTGTGGAATCGCAGACATGTGGCATGAGTTGCGGAATTATTTTCAGATTTGTTTTGTGGTGGCTATGTTTGTAGCAAATACTGAAAATATTATACTAAATACTGAAAGCATGCCCGTGGCCCCCAGGGATCGAGAAGTACATTTTATAATCAAATTACTATATGCTTCTGGCCCTTAATTCAACAAGCTACACCAGTACACGCTTACATCCTTACAGAAGGGCAGACGGAAGCACAAGCTTAAGGATAAGCACATCACTAGATTTTTAGTATAACCAGAATCTGGGATAAGAAGAACAAAATAAATAATTCGGATGTTTGATATCTTTAGGAGGAGGACAGAAAATCTCATCCAAACTAAAATAAACCCTAGACATTAAACTTCCAATATTAACTAAATGCCTGTTTCAAATTATGCCCCAGTGCTGCACCAATTCTTTCAACCTCATAAAGCTTTAGCAAAAAAAAGGTAAAAATGTTAAAAGCCAAACAGAATGGAAGTATATACTCAGTGACATTATTTGTCTTACAGCAGTTAATGTTACATTCCTTTGGCTCAGGAAAAAAAAAAATCATATTCAAATTTCTTTGTTAGTGAAAGATTATAAAAGATCCATTGGATGTACAGAAAATTTTTGCCTTTGATTAACAGGAGTTTTTTTTAATTGCAAAGGAGGTTCATCACCAAGCATTCTTGTTGCTACAGTCTATTAAAGAACCTCAAAATTGCTGAGCAATGCACTTTTAACAGCGGATAAGCATATGCAAGAGTAAGGCCTGGTTTTAAACGCACAGATGTAAGTTATCAAAAGTAACTGTTCATTTGATGTCAGTTTTAATATTCTCAACTTGATATACTTGTGATGACTAACCACTCGACGTGTGTTCTTAAAAGCGATAGCCTTTGACTTGTGACACTCAAAGAATGGTAACGAGTTTCAGCTCATCTAGGAACATCAGGAGTCTTCCCAACTTTGATTAAATTACTAACATGTTTAAAGTTGGGAAGATGCTTTAGTAATTAGCTGGATCAGGCACAAAACCCAGTAAGTATAGTTAAATTTCTTCACGTTCCATAATATAGAAATCAAGGCATAAAATTTTTTAATGAACATCAGAGAACTGTGTCAGCATTGTTCTAGGAGAACTACAGATTTGTACAGTTTAGATATGTTCTAATTTAAAGATTTCCACAATAGGGAATTAAAAAGACCTGAATTATAATTCCTTTAATGGCAGATCACTTGATAACACTGCCATCTCAAGCAGTTCTATTTTAAAATGCATGGTAGTGCAGACAAATACTTTTTGAAGGAAAAGTGTTTAACATTATCTTTTAACTTTGTCTAATTAGCTGAATACTGTGTTTTTTCACCCTGAAGCTCTCAAAAAGCCAATCTAATTTCACAATGAACACTTAATGCCATTATATTTGGAAATAGTTGCATTTGCCAACTCTTGTGCAATCACCATTCATCCCTCTGCACTCACCCTTTGCTTTATTTCCTTGGGAAGGATTCTCTACTTTCTGCCTAGATAAGCTCCTTCCATTAAAACAACTGTCTTGCTGATTCAAAAGAAGTCAGAAAAGTTTCTCTGTGGATCTATGCAGATATCCTCATACCATTACATCCTAGCTCATTTTCAAAGGGAGGATGTTCGCCCTCCACGTATACCCTCCATCTCTTCCATCCTTGGAAGCTCTTCAACAGCACTGATATTCAGATTCAGAGAAGATTCCACGCTTGCCACATGCCTCTGCAACTGCTGAATCCCAGAATCACCCTGAACAGATGAGGTGGGAAGTGACCTCTGTAAATCACCCAGCCCAAGCCCTTGTTCAAGCAGGCTCAGCTGCAGCAGGGTGCCCAGGACCATGTCCAGTCAAGCCTTTGAATATCTTCAAAGGTGGAGACTCCACTATCTTCCTGGGCAACCTGTTCCAGTGTTCAATCACCCTTACAGTAAAAAGGTTTTCTTATGTTAAAAATAGAATGCCCTGTATTTCAGGCTATGCCCATTGCCTCTTGTCTTTTCACTGGGCACCACTGTGAAGAGCCTGGCTCTCCATCTTCCCATCTTCTTTACTTCCCATACCATAGGGTATTCTTTACTCTCCATGCCACACTGATGAGGTCCCCCTGAGCCTTCTCTTCTCAAGGCTGAAAAGTATCAGTTCTCTTCATCTGAGAAATGCTCCAAACCCTTCCTCATCTGTTTAGCCTTTTGCTGGACTCACTGCAATATACCCACATCTCCTGAACTACCACTTCTGTGCCCAGAACTGTACACAGCACTCCAGATGTGGTCTCACCACTGCTGAGAAGGGAGGGAACACAAGTCCTTACCACCATTTGCGAAGTAAGTTTATCCTACAGAAAAAACAGCACATGACCTAAGTCTTCGGCTGTGAGCACAGATTCCTTCCAAGTCCAGCTCCCTCAGCAGGCAGATGACTAACCCTAAATGCCTGTGACCACTCCTCTAGCACAGGGTACAGACACTTGACAGAGCTCAGGCAAAATGAACAGGACTTGCTCACCTAGTTTGTGTGGTTGGTCTATCCAGCTGCACTCACCTGACACAGAATCATAGAACCTTTTAGGTTGGAAAAGGCCTTTAAGATCATCAAGCCCAACCATTAACCCAAACTGCTCATACCACCACTACAACATGTTCCTAACACGGTCCATGCATCAAATCCCTCCAGGGATGGTGACTCAACCACGTCCCTGGGCCAATGCCTGACAATCCCTTTAGTGAAGAATTTTTTTCTAATATATAACCTAAATTTCCCCTGGTGCAACTGGAAGTCAATAGGATCCTAGAAATGAATCAAGCCCTCTGGCAGACCAGCAGAGGCAGTAATGCCTGGGAGTGGACAAGGAACAGGAAGCAGCTAGGTTTTGAAGAGGAGGTCTCTCCACAGCTTAACTCATTAGCAGTTTTGAGCAGACTTTCTGAATAATGACAGACTTCACCTGATAACATGTTCTCATTGCTCCAAACCAGGGAAGCTGATTTTGGCAGCAGCAGCGGCAATACTGCTGCACATCCCTGAAAATACATCTGTAGTGACACGCACAACTGGGACTGCCCAAGATGAAATACTAATATAACTGATTAATCATGACAGCTATTGAGCATTTCACCAGTTAGGAGGCTAAATTCATTATACAGTTAGAGGAGACATTGCCTCAACGTTTCTTTGACTCTATTACTACAGAGCGAGAGCAGCTCCCAGCCAGAGAAAGGGGCCCTCAGCACCTATAAACTGCCCGAGACATGTCTGCATACATTTTAGACAAACATTTCTCCGAAGCCAGGCAATTGTTTTTTCTTGCATTTTCATTTTCCATTTGCTTGCTCAACCTCTGCAGCCCCTTTGTTGCCTGGTAATAGGTGAGATAGGCAAATACGGGCTCCAGGCACTGGAACGAAAGGGCCTTTCATGTTGTCGGCACCACAGAATGAGCAGGCAGTGTAAGCCCTCTCTGCAGTTTACATACTGTAGTGGCCTGCTATAGAAACTATGTAATTTGGTTTGCTTTGTTATTTGATAAACGGCAAGGAAAGCTTTGTGGCATGTTGACTGACCCTACTTGTAAGGTCATAGGCCAGCGCTGGAGTGAGAGGACACAGCCGTCTGCATGGTCCCAGCATGCCTCGAGATTGCCTGGGAGAAAGCAGGCTTTATTAGCGGTACAAAGAGCTTGCAATGAAGAGCAGCAGCTCTTAATCAGGAAAAAATATCGGGGGAGTTTTCAACAAAAAGATACTGAGAAGCCCTCATGTGCGATGTAGCACATAATCCACAATACAGAACAGTAAGTCATACAAATTATACTACCTACTTAAAAATCTACGTTCTAGCCCACCACGGATTGCTCCTTTTTTGATCCAATCCTACTCAGCTTTTCACTCTGGACAGGTGTTTTCAAAACACATGGGTAGTAAAACTGAGTTTTCATTTGTATTTGTGTGAAAGATGTGTCCATTTCAGTAGCCTGTTACAGTTACCCAAGCAGGAACAAAGAAGCAGAGCATGGGGGAGATGCAAGTCAGACTGTTCGTATCACCCTTCACCTCCAGGAGCCGTTTGTGACACAAGTTTGTTAGGAGGAGACTGCCCAACAGTGGTTCTGAACAAGGGGTACTTCTGGACCCCAAACATGCAGATGGAAAAGGAATTTTAACCATCAATTTCCATCTCTGCTATACTGTCTCCTGCTCCCACTCCCCTCACACACCTACAGGTTCACAAACCGGGATCTTCCTCGAGCAGGTGTGAATTGGCCAATACATATCTTCAAAAGCCCGTAACATACAGCAAAGGAGAGGCTGCAGCGTCAGCATGCTGCAGCGCAGTGGGCAGACTGGGTAGAAGTAATCTGAAACAAGACTGTCCACCTAGGATTAGAGAAAGACTTTGAATCGGAGTACAATTACAATACAAACCGCTGTATTTTTATATATATAGCATTTTTTCCTCCTGTGGAAATATCTGGCTTACTCTAGTTCAACGCTCTGTATTTCCAATGTACAGTTACATCTGTCCTGCTGCTGAGAACTCACTGACACCCGCAAGGACCTGACCCCGAAGACATTCCATGGAGATATCAAGTTAATGGGAGTAGCTACTGTATAAGAAAAACTTGGCTTTCCACTGTGGAGTGTACAGGGCAAAAATTCAGTTGTCACTTTATTTAATGCCTTCTGATATACAATTAACTTAATGAGATAAGCATAAATTATTGACTTGTACCATCATTCAAAGCAGAGCAAATCCAAACTCCCTCTACAAGGAAGGGTGGGAAGTTTGCAGAGACCGCAAAGGAACTGGTGGGACCCTGAGCCACAACAGCTCCGACCAGCTGGGGAGACACTGATCACACGCAGCCCCAGCTCAAGGAGCCGGCTCAGCGCTCGAGATGAACCTGTTGCCAAATGACAGATGTGCGACAGTGGAATAAGAATCAGCATGTGGGAAGCCTGCACATTAAAGCTGGAATCTACACCTACCGTTTTCATAGCAGAGACAAGGCAGATGACACTGAAGACAAACTTAGATCCCTCATATGAATTATTTGGTTTGGGTTTTTAGTTATTTTACTTTATTCTACGCCAGCTCTATTTTGTGAGTCAGGGAGAAGTAATAAGTGGAAATTCCTTGTTAATCACTTGGTTGGAGCTGGACTGTGGAGACAGTCTTACCAAGAATCTCTTAAAACCAAGGGTTGAATTAGCCCAGGGAAACTCACCTGGAAGCAAGCTGTTACAAAGGGGGCACCCAAGTTTGACAGGCAAGGGATGAGACTTAATTAAAGCGGGAGGGTGGAGGGAAGGGGAAGAGGAAGAAAAAATTAAATGCTATTTGGGAACATACAAGTCATAAATAACTCAAAATATGAAATATTTATTATTTCTAGCTGTGAGGGGTTATTTGGGAATATTTTATTGCTCTTCCTCTGTCCCCAGTGTTTTTTATGTGAAGGGAGAAAAGTGGAGTACTTCAAAGGATGTGAATCAGGAACGGGGAAAAAAAATGGAGGGGGTAGTTCATGTATTTCTGGTCTTTCTTTCATTCTCTGACTCATCCCGTCTGAGTCTTGGCTCTTACTCGGGTTGGAAAGCTGATTTGGAAGCAGATTTGGAAGCAATGGGACTATTCTTACTCCAAGTGATGGTTAACTCTCATTATTAAGACACTGGTTTTGGGGTAACTCAGGCCTCTCTTCTCTGGCTTTGAAAGCCTCCCAGCTTTGGGCAGTAGGAGGTGTAGATGTATCCTTACCCTCTCTTCAGGGGTCAGGCTACTCTTATCGCACGTTAGGTGGTAACATGCTTTGGAAAGATGCAGTATATATGCATACAAGCTCTCCTTTGGTTACTACAGGAGAGAGAGATTCAGCATACTCCTAGCCTCTTTGAGGTGTCAGACTTACTGAATTATTGAGCTTTTCTGCTCCTTTGAGCATGCTTTCAAAATAGGTACTAGCTAGTCTAAGTCTATGGATTCTCTGTATTAAGCAATACTCATTGCAGTATCCGGGTTCTATTGACTGCCACACTACTATCCTCCCTTTAATCACTGCCGTAAAATCACAAACTTTCTGAAAAGAAGAAATGTATGCTGGATTTTGTTCCTTTTTCTCTGCTACTAACTTTGTTACACAAATTATTTTACATTCTTCTCCACAATCAGGTAGGCTACACATTTCTGTGCATGTATTTTAAATGAAATCTTAAAGCTGGGGTCCAAGAAAAGCATCAGTTATGATAAGACACAAAGAAACTCAGAGAAGTTGACCAAGCTGGAATCCTCATCCTAAAAGTGCATTGTCAGTGTTAAGTAATCACTGCAATGTCCACTAGAGTAAATAGTATTTTCTTCATGTAATGGGAATAGGCTAAATCCAGAAAGGGATGCACGTGCTACTGAGCTAAGCAGCATGGTCTCCAACTCCTGCTGACTGCAGCAAGCCCACAGTTTCACTCCCTTGAGATGCTCTGCAGAGCTGAGCCTAACAAGTCATCAAACCAGCATTTAACTTTACACACGACACGTTTGCTAAGATACTTAAAGTTTCTGTTCTATTAAATACCGTAGTTATTCCTACCAACCTGCCTACTCACCTAAACCCACCCTCCTTTTAAGCTTTCTTTCCCTTGAGAACAATAAACACTCTTACACGACCATATCTTGAAGTTAAATAAGGAATTGCAAATGCCTGTCTTCCAAATGAAATGCTGCACAGATCCAGTGCAGCTGGGGAATTAACTACATTAACAGGAGTCTGACGAAAGAGAATGTAGAGGACAAAACAAGAGATATTCAAGAGTCTCAGCTCAAACATCCTAAAGAATTCTAAACAGCACTGAAAAAAGAAAATTTTCTTTATTACCCTCAAGATAACTAAAGCTTTCAGCGTAAGCAGTCTCCAACCAACAACTGGAGTAACACAGTACTGTAGGACCTTTCAAAACTGCTCACAGCTTCAGGCAGTAGAAAAGATAAAGCTAAAGTCAGCAAAGGACAATGAAATTATGAACATAGCCTACAACATTTTTGTGAAGGAGACTGCTACAGCAGAATCTCTCTGTATCCGCCAGCATACTTGTATTAGCTCCTTGTCTTAGGGTAAAAGCAAAGTTGGGTGTGCAGAGCTAAAAATGCCTGTCTAGGTACAGGTAGGTGGCTATGCTCACCACCACTGAGTGCCAACTCGCTGGCCAGATATTCATCCAGGCCACCCCCTGCACCCCAAGCCAAATCAACAGAGACACTCCAGCCTGAAACAAAGCAAATTACAGCGTATTCCCCCAAGGCTACTTACGGATCATCTCAAAGAGGAAGCCCCTTCAACAACAGCATCTTCACGTGGTAAAGCCGCCTGTTGTCCAGGGCCATCTCAACGTCCCTATCGCGGAGCGTGCAAACCAGTTGCTCTCTGAGGGACAGGGATTGCACCGCTGGCAGGGCAGTGACCATCCCACAGTACAAGGTGTCAAAGTGGAGCCAAGGTCAGGCCAGGCAGTCAGTTGAGTGGCTAGGTTCTAGGTCAGTGTACTACAGACAGGCAGTAGCATACCTGAGCTGGAGCTCAGCGCTCCCACAGCAGAGCTCAGGCAAACCTGACCACCCAGAGCTCAGGGGCCACGGCTGAGCTGAACTAGGGCACCAGGGCTGGGGGAATGGGGAAGACCCAGGTGGAGCCAGTCAGGGCCATCAAGACCTCTAAGCACCCTCAGGTGGGACAGCTGCCACCTTTTTATCCCAACTACAACACACTCAAAGCTTTCCTTCTTTGATCCACGGGAAAGGAAACAAGCTACATGCTTCCACAGGGAATGGTCTGTGCCCATCTGATAGCAAGGCATGGACAATTTGAACACATAGTAAGCATCCTTTACCAGGCAATGTAAACCACCGCCTGTTGTTCAAACCTGAAAATAACTTGAGAAGGTAACTAAGGAATTAATTCTGGATTAAGGCAGGATGTGAATTTAATTTGCTATGGCACTGCAAAGCACCTGAACCAAGCTCAGCTAGAAAAAAATACTTTTAGTGTCAGGTCCCTGGCTGCAGCTGAAACAGGTTAGGAGGTGACGGGTGTCTCCCCTGTGCTGCTCACCTCCACTGATCCCTCTGCCTGCTCCCTCATCTGCTGTGTCAAAGCCATCGTCTTAGGAAAATAGAAAGTATTTAAATTAAACAGGATAATCCTGACAAAATACAACTGAGAGATGTGCACCACTGTGTCAGGAGATGTGACAGTGACCTTTAGTAACGCGAGCGTGTGTGTGTGTGTGTGAAGCTCCTGAACCTCCTAACCCCGCTCAGCTCAGGCAGGACAGTGCAGCTGGCTCTGCCCAGCTGGGTCCTCTGAGTTTCACAACTTGGCTGTCTTCATCTTCTTAAGCCAGATGTCTCTGGCCTGTTCCATGCTCCCTGGGATATCCCACTGACTAGATCTGGTTATGTACCCACTCATAAATAATCCCTTGAAATAAACACCCTTTATGGGGGGGGGGGGGGATAAAAAGGGGGGGGGGGGGAAGTAATATAAACCATGACCTGCACGCCGTTTGTGTTATTTCCTATGTAAAACACCAGGCTGGTATTGAACACTTATGCAAACTTTCCAAGAGAACTGGTGGCCCGTTCTTTTACCAGGTGTCAATACCACAGCCAAATAAAATCTTTACACATTATATTGAACTGCATCTATCACATCTTGATCAAAGTTTCCTGCCTTCTGTTAAGGTGCTAATGATTTCCTAAGCAAAATCAAACACGGCTACTTCAACTGCCTGAACAAGTTAGATGAAGTCACTTTAATTGCTGACTTTGATGCATCTTTTCTTGCATACCAATTTGGGCTAAGTAAGATGGCGAGTAAGCATTACACGATGAAAATAGGCAGTAGCAGAGCCAGCCGCAGGTGATCTTTCAAAAAACATCTCACTCATCCCTAAGTCTCATTTTTAGAAACTTCCTATTTGTTCTGTGTTCAGACAGACTCCTAACGAGATCTTGCTCCACAACTAATTCTTCAAGGCCCAAATAAATAAGAATATCCGAATGGTAGTTGCAATATTGCTATAAAGATTCACACTATTTCTTTACTCAATCACACTATAATTATCTGCTGCATCTAACTCTTCACCTTTTGCTCAGATCTAAAGGGGAAATCTGAGGAACAAAATCAAAACTTAAAGACGTAAATGGAAAAAAGTTTTGGAATTTATAGGCCTAAAGTGTCTTCTCAAAACAGCTGTGGCACACGCTGGCCCCAAGACTTCCTGGTGCCTCAGCCCTCAGCAGCATCTCTTCTACGTGGCTCCATCTTTGTTTCTTTAAAATCCCATATGGAGAGGCTCATGTTTTCTGTCTGGGTTTGCAATGTGATGAAAGGGAAAAATTAAAGGGAATGGTATTCTTACCGTAACATATTTGTATTGCTATTGTTAAACTTGTGTCAAGAGCTTAGAACTTGGCCATAGAAAAATTTGTACTTGGAGGAAATCTGGAAAGAAAGTGCTTGGCCCTGGAGGGAATTTTATAAAATACCAAATTAAGAAATGTCAATTGGGTTCTTAAATTACGCAAAAGCAAAGCAAATAAGATACATCAGTGGCTTCAAGTGCTCTTTTGTAACCGAATGATTTGTGTTTCAAACCTGACATTTGGCAAGTAATTAATTCCTTCTGCAGATTTATTTTGTATGTATTTTTTGCATTTTTAGAAAAAGATAGATTGCAACATAACATAGTAGAATATAAATGATATTATTATGGCATGAATTTTTTAGTCTGTGTCTGAATTTTCTTTTTTTTTCTTTGTAGAATATGTAAGTGCTCTTCGAAATTCTTTCTCCAATTTTACAATTTGCGCCTTGCAATTTTTATCTCTGACATGTTTGCTTAATTTTTGGATGACTGCCATTGTGTGCTTTCTGTTTTGAAGTGCCAAGCCCCTTATCCATTACATTTCCCATTGCTTTCAACAACCATTCAAGGTGGGATGTAGAGGTCCTCCGTGCTATGCAGGACAGGGCCATTGGGTCACATGTGAATATCAAGGAGCTGAACATCTAACCTGCCACTTGATTCTCACAAATACCGCTTGTGAACTTACAGTGTTTGCACACATGAAGATTTCCCACCAAAGAATAAATTAAAGAATGCTTTTCAATGCCAGTGGGAGAGTTTAGTGCTCAGAACTTCTACAAATCTGTCTCAGAAATGCTTAGCATAGATTTTAAGCAGAGTTGATCAACAACTGGTGGCTTCTGAAAACACAGGGATGTCTTTTCAAATAGGTACATACCCGCAGTTATCATCTGACGGATACTCTTAATTCACTTTTCTCCTTTTCGAGTCCATGCCTGAGTCACGATGTTTTGTACCTGCATTACACAGCCTAAAAGTGTACACACCACTCTTTTCGCAGTTTAGGTGACTAAGAGGTTGGTCATCTGCAAACTTCAGGTTTCCATTAGGCAAATTGCACTGAAAAGGATGCGTGCAGGCTATCGTTTCAATAAACTTAAGCACATTTTGGAAAAGTTCAAATACACACACAATTACAACACTCGTTTTTCTGTGCTGTCATATGATAGTTCCAATGGATTCATGCTGAAGTTTCCCTTCTGTTCTGCAAGTCACTGTGTACATCTGCCAGACTGCGGTACGGCCCACGTTGTTTCTGCAGTTTAAGGCAGGCAGGGAGCACTTCCCAGGGCAAGTAACGTTTTGCCTGCCTATACGTCAGTAGCAGTGATGGAAAGGTATCACCCACTGTCAGCCAGCCAGCCCAGTTCTGGCCAGGATGAAGGACTTTGCTACCCACAGAAAACACACAGAAACATCTCAGCAGTGAGGTGGACATTTACTGAAATTGTGCTTGCAAGAAGCCTGGTGCAGAGCTGCCTTTCTAGTCTTGGGCTCCTCTTCTCAAGCATGAGTAATCTATGCTGAGGACAGAAACAGAGACCATTGCCAAGACACATGCGATTATAGAAGCAAAAGTAACAATTTCAACTCCTCAGGGTATTCCATCCCTGACAATGACAGATAAAACCATACCTTAAAAACCTTCCTCCCACCCTTCCCTTCTTCCCAGGCTCAGCTTTGCTCCTCATTTCTCTCCCTCCACCCTGCCAGCGGTGCAGGGGGATGGGGAATGGGTGTTGGGGTCAGTCCATCACACAGGGTCTCTGTGCATCCCCACCCTCTCCCCCTGCTCCATCCTGGGGTCCCTCCCACAGGACACAGTCCTCCATGAACTTCTCCTCCTTCCCACCGGCTGCAGTTCTTCATGAACTGCTCCAGTGTGGGTCCATCTCATGGGGTGCCATCCTTCAGGAGCAGCCTGCTCTAGCCTGGGCTTCCCATGGAGTCATGGGCTATTCAGGAACAGCCCCCTGCTCCAGCGTGGGGTCCTCTCCAGCTGCAAGGGGGTCTCTGCTCACCCATGACCCTCCATGGCTGCAGGGCATACCCTGCCCTCTCACCACGGGCTGAGGGGAACGTCTGCTCTGGGCACATCCTTCCCTCCTTCTGCACTGACCTGGGGTTGTAGCTGGTTGTCTATCCCACTCCTCTCTCCTTCTACTCCCCTCTCCATTACTTCCACTGAAGGCTCTCTTTGTTTTCCCCTCTAAAACAGATTAATCACTGAGGTGCCAATTGGCTCAGCCAAAGGCAGGGCCAACTTGTAGCCAAGGAAACTTCTAGCAGCTTCTCACAGCTTCTCCCATACCAAAACCCCATCACACAAACCCAACACAAATCCCATTCAGCCATATTGTTGTTCTCATTATGACCAGTATGTAAAACTGTCAGCATGAGTCTAACCTCATAACATTATCAATGCACAATATTTATTATCAGTGGAAGGAACACATCCCTGCCACAAGTAATGAACACAAGTGCTCTTTCAAAAAGCGCGGAACAAGGTATCTTTTTATAGTCTACAGGCCAAATTACTTCCCTCACTGAAGGGTACGTAAGTCTCCTTGGGAGGAATGAGTATGTAGGGTTTTTATTTTAAAACTTTTTGCTATCCTTTCATATAATCTGAAAGTCCTGAACCTTCCTCATCAGAGTGAAACAAGCTACATCTTTTCCCTCCTCTTTTTTTATATACTGTAGCCAATATTACTACCATGCAAAATGTGAACTATTTTGAATCTGTATTTCCCTTTGTGCCATAACACCATTCATTTAGCTTTAACAACAAAAGTATTTACAATCTCCAGGTTTGAATGAATGCATTAATTGTTCTTTGAGTTCTTGAGAGTCTTCGCTTTTGAGGTTGGGAAATATTTCTACTGTAAACATCAGACCAAGGAGCACAAATTCAGCTTTCTTTTTTCTCCATAGTGATCTTTGCATACAACTTATGACACAAAAGTGAGTCAATATGTCACAAAAGTGAGTCAATACAGCAGCAACAAAACATTTCAATAAAAAGAAATTCCATTTTGTTAATATTTCGGTTGTCTCTACAAAGAAAAGATTTGCTCCTATGCCTGTGAATGGCCGGTTCAGTTGTAAGGTGTAAGGTATGTGCAAGGCTCACAATGGGAGTGTTGCCCTTGTACTGAACTGCCTTGAAGCAGGAGGGTCAGGAAACGTCTTCCTGATAAACTTATCTATACAAGACTGAAAACCAGCAAGGCTTCAGTTTCAAAGCTGTGAGCTCTTACATGTATGTGGATATATGTATTATGGAGTAGAACTAACAAGAACTAGTGCAACTGTGAGTCAAAACTTAGCATACATTGCCTACTTAATATGTTTGAGCTTTTTTCCCTGTAAAAAGGAGCTTGGGTATTCATTAGGCCATTTACATTAATTATACATTGCCCTGTGCAATCATATGTATAGATCACTCCTAAAAATTACATGTGTGCAATATTTTCTTTTTTTTTTTTTTTTATGGATACTGTGTGTATTCAGGCCTCATCAACAGCCAGGTAGCAAATAGAATACTTGTCCTCAAAGCCTGATTTCCATTCTGATAAAGGTACACACAATTCTCAGTTCTACCCCCTCTTACCAACACACCCATATCAGTGCTGTGTACAACCAAAAGCCACTGAAATTCCAACTTGAAAACCTTATTGTACCTCTTCTACCCAACCGGTCTGACAGAAATTAGGATGCTCTCTTACAAGAAGTGATCATTTGCTTAAAAATCGTATTCATGTTGGAGACTCAACAATCTATTTTTATACTTCTGGGTTTAATTACTGCATTATGTAGTTATAACAATAAAAAAAGTCTGATTTCCCTTTATCAGCCATAGGTCTAAGTTACAGTGAGATTTTTGCTATTAAAGAGCCTCCCTAGGTACACCTCTCTGTCACAGATCTTAACTCAAAATCATTTATTTAACATCTGTTCCACAATCATTTCTTAAAGATTTACTTCCTTCAAACACAACTGGGACACTTGATCCTCCCTTGTTTCAATCTGCAATATCCTTAAAAATATCAGTAAAAGATGTTATGAATACAAAACCAAAGCTGACACCAATAAATTTCAGTGACTCATTTCTCTTGCATTATTCCTGCTTGGCTGCTTTCTAGGAGGAGATGAACTATAGAGACACTCAGAGGCAATTTAGTGGTATTACAGAAAGACTCATTCATTCTCGGTTGAAAAGATCGTCTCAAAATTACAGGAAAACTTCTTTTGTGGGAAATTAAAAAGAAAGAACAATTTCTTAAGTAAGAAGCCCCAAATCATTGCTAAAGCTATGTTTAGAGCAGAGCGTGCACCACAGCCTGGCACACTGTTCCCTCAGAGCAGGTAATGCACAAATACAAGCACTCTACATGGTCATTTCAGATTAAAAAGCTGGTTTTCTGTTGCATAGGAGGTTATCTTTGCTAAATCCAATGTGGGTTTCTTTGATTCCATAAAACTACTAATATGTTATTACAGATTTACTGGCTGTTAGAATATTTTATGTCAGGCTACAATGGTGTTGCCATGGTCTTGTCCTCTTTTTCCCACCTGTAAATTTTGCCTGGGCTGAATTTAAAGATCTGGGACATTGTTCCAGGGTTTCTGGCAACCCAGTCAGAGCAGTAACTACTGCCAAGCTGATGGCCATCCAGAAATGCACGCACAAACTGCACAGGACACGTGCTGTAGGTCTCGTACACCGCAGATCTGCTGCAAATGCACAGACCATCTGTGCTACACATGAGCATATATTTTAGTCCAGGAAATCCTGGGCAGAAACAGGACTACCTGAGCTTGCTGCTGCCCTCCCGCTTTGTTAGCACGGATGCTCAGGATTCCAGCTGCCTTCCCATCCACACCCTGCCTTTATCAGGTCTCATGGAGCCACGGTGGGCTGCTTTGCTGTTGTCTTCAGCAAAGCTCAGGATCCAGACCACGTACACTGCTCGGGGTGACCAAGTCAGGTTATGTTTTCCAAGAAAGAGATTAAGCTGATACTGCAAATTTTACACTTTTATCAAGGGTCTGGTGATGTTTGTTGTTCTTGTATCTGAACTTCTGGAGTCACATGATCCTGTGAGAATTATAACTCTTCATTTAAGAAAAAGGTTTTTCAGATTAGAACTCTGCAGCTGAGAAAATGTAAATTATCTGATGATCTGACTCCAGACTATATAGCTTGTCCAGACACGTACAATAAAGAGCTTGCAAATGTGACCTTAGAGGCTTGAAACATAGGCATATACAAAGAATCCATAACACTTTGTTCCTTGTTAATAATTTTTAAGCCCCTCATAACTCAAAACTATCAATAGCTGTGAAAGTCTCTAATCTGCTGATAAACTGGGCAATTTTGAGTGCATGAAAATTTGGTTTGAAAATTAGTTTTAAAATGCACTTTTTGTGGGGTTGAAGTGTTCACAGTAATTGTGTAAAAGACGTTTCTAGATGGAGACTGCAGCAAGTGATCACAAGCACATGTGCGGGAGATCTTTGTCACTGTAAGTGCCTGAGGTCCACTCCCAAGGGGCCGGAGGGTCCGTTCCAGCTGGCTGTCGGGTCATTTTTGTGCCAGCCTACTAGAGTGTTTCAAATGGTGGGTGCTTTGGATTGAATCAGCATGGTCAGAGATCATGGGCTCTGATAATTCATGTCAAGTATGAAGGAGAGAGAGCAGGAAAAAAAGAAAAAAGAAATCTGACACACAAAAGTTATAACATACAGAAAAAAAAAAAAAAGTATTTTTCTCAGTCCCGTAGTTTCATGCAAACATTTGTAAGAGGTGACAACTATATTTTCAGTTTGGTTCTCAATAGCAATGCCTGTGAAAAGATTGTTTCTTAAAAAGTGAAATAACTAGAAGTATAAAATTGTACACATTCCATTTTAGGTTAATCTGAAAATCTAGGAACGCAGTTTTCTCAAGATATAGGTAATCTTTGTAGAAGAGGTGTCCCTTAAAATTATTCCAGATGCATCAGCTTATAGATTTGTTTCTCTTTTTCCAGAGATACAAACCAGAAGAAACTCACTGAAATCAGTGGTGACACGTCAGTGTAAGAACGGTATGGGTAGGTGGAAAATCCATCATGACTGGAGTAAGGAAGTAAGCCTGGTCGTCTCTCAACCACAGCACAATTATACAGCTCCAGCCAAGTTAAAGTACTTAAGAAGGGAAACGAGACTTGCTGTATAATGAAAGAAGTCTCATGGGATGTTGTATATCTCACTGAAATACTGTTTCAGTAATGACAGTTGTACGGATGCTGCAAGAGGGCTCTGCCTCACCCAGTTACTCTGCCCTGTGCAACGCCTACTCCCAGCCGCATTGCTGCGTCCTACCACGAAGTTGCTTTATTAAGAAAAAGCAGTTCCACATCACTAATACATTATGCTTGGTGTCTGTACACAAGAACAGGCAACAGAAAGCTTTTCAACCATCTCAAACGCCATCATGACTTTATGAATCCTATTTTCAGAGCGACTCCAAGCTTCCCGAGATGTCTAGCCTCAAAGAAAGAGGGGCAGGCCCAGTAACCTTGGGCTATCTCCCTCTCTCTGCGTGACAAGTCCCTGGAGTTACTGTGCCATGCTCCTACAGGCAAACATCGTCACCAAAACCACCCAGCGTTCAACCAAGCAGCGTGCAGCCAGTCTGCGGTGCTGCTCACGACTGCGGACCCATGGGACGGAGCCCTGGTTAGCTGTGCGAGGAAGGATTGCAGGACTGGATCCTGTGGCTGTACTTGGAATGAACTACAAATGACCAGGAGCTATTTTAGTTGCTTCATTACCTAAAGGGCCATCACGTTTCTACAGAAACAGCTCCTTAAGCCTCCAGAGCCAAGCCTGAATGTGGCAGAGAAGCCGGAGGCAGTGTCGGACTGTGGCTTTCTCCCTGCCCTAAGTCTGGAGTGTCCTGCCACAGCACATCCTCCCTGCCCTGTCACTGCAGATGGTGTGCACCTTTGCCATCAGACCCCGATGTGCAGCCCACCTGCCCCAAACGCCCCTCATCCATCACCCAGTGCTGTGTACTCACGAAAAATTCCTCACCCACACAGCACCCAGCTCGCCCTGAGAAGAACAAGGCAGCAGAGCGCTTTCTCACATTCCTTCTCAAAGCTGCTCTTTGCCGTCGCTCCCGTACAGAATGTGGCAGCTCCTCGGTGGCTTCGCTGTGCTACAACCTCTGCTGGCCGGCCTGGCCCGTCGCGCTGTCCGCGCCTTTCTGTTTTCTTGGCCCACAGGACTAGCCGGCCTTACCGCCGCGTGTTTGCACAGCGCCACGCGCAGCCATGTTCTCGAGCCCAGTGAGGCACGTCGGTCTGCAACTACAACTACTCAGTACCAGGATACTGTAAACGAGACATGACAACTTGCCCTAATCCCTTTTGCCAGAGAGTGACTTAATGTCGTTCCTGTATTTTAAGAGAAGAAAAGCGATCATTTCAGGATATTATTTTCCTACTTATGAATATCCGAATTTAGAGTATTTCTCAAAACAGTAAGTACAACATCACATTCCCACACAAACGCAAATGTGCCCACAGTTTGGCTTCACACAGTCAACCTTTTTTGCTGGCAGCAATACCTCCTGCATACAGCAATAGGCACTCCCCCTGTTATATTTTCCTCTGACTATCCCTATCAAGCGGGTCTCTAACTCGTAACTCCAATGGGAATCTGGAGCACAAGCCCCCCAACATGTGCCTGTTGTCTTTTTCTTACTCCTATGCCACTAGGAATGTTACACCAAGGTTTGTGAACCTCCTGGCTGTAGCACTTCCGTGTACTCCCACATGGGCTCGTGTGCCCAAATACTTACCTGTTTTTCCATAATTATGTCTAATATATTGACAATGTCTATAACGCCTACAACTAGTAAGAGATACTGAATCTTCTTAAATATCTTCCCTCACTTTTATTCTAAGGCTGTCATAACTACACCACCACTACTAATATGAACATTTTACAATCATTAATGGATTAATCTTCACAGCACTATTAGAGATAGAAGACAAAATCACAGAGATAAAGCAAATTGCTATATATGTCAGAGACACAGAAAAAAAAAAAGGGGAAAAAACACACCCCAGAATTTCCAGTGCCTCTTTCTTATGTCTACATTTCAGCTCGGGCTTTTTGGTTTGCTTCGTATTTGACGTTTCTTTATAGATTTTTTTTAAAAAAATATATCAGAACTGAAATTTTTCAATGTTATAAAAGTTTTTATTTTCAATTGCACAGAATACTAAAATTCCAAAGAAAATCCAATTACCAACCCAAATAAAGTGTTTTGGTCAGCATTTTCCATAGAACAATTTCAACTAGTTCTGGTTTTGACAACACAGCTACCAAAGCAAAATATGGTTTTACTGAAGAATTTATTGTAAGAAATAATGGTTTCTTCAGTAAAGCAACTTTACAAGTCTAATTTCTTATAGGCAGGAAATTATTTGTTATTTTACTGGCATAAAGATATTAAACAACTTGCTTAATAATTAGGGTCAGACAGGACTCTAGGGCATGGTCACTGAATTACCCCTAAGCCCCCAGCTTCCTGTAGGTGTGAGCTTTTGTGTGGTTGTGTTCATTTGTGAATGGGGAAGGAAGTCTGGATTTTCAGAAAACCTAATTTTCACTGCTTAATGGGCTAAACCGACTGGCAATATATGCTTGAATACCAGTGAGAAATATCTCCAGACATACACAATTGTGGGAACACAACAAAGTTCATGCTATCTGTATGTTGGTTTTTCGTTCCCAGTCAAGCATATGAAAAAATAGAATTTATTTATCTTAAAGCTATTGAAAAAACTCCTCTGCTGGATCTGCTCTAGATTTCCAATTCCTTTACTTTTCTGTATCAGCTATCCTGTACAGATGCTTCATTCTTCAATGAGAAAGCCAGAAAATTAAAATCAATAACTTCATTATGTTTACAGTGTTTTTCTTTTCACCAGAGTTTTCCCAGTCTTAATGTCTTACTATAACTTAAAAATCACTGCTTGGTTTTACTGAAGTATTCCATCTTTACTCCTTTCATATAATGGTTAGGAATATGGTAATGTATACCTTAATTTTTATAATGTATATTCTAAAAGGTCCAAAGTCTCAGTCTGCTTTCACAAAATTTCCAACAGAATGTAGTATAAACAAATATTTTAATAGTGTGTTCCACTGGATTGTAAAAATAATAATTAATATTATTTTAAAATGTAACAACTACCATGGATCTGTTAAATCCATATTCGCATTTTCTGACAACAAGAATTCTTCCTGCACAGTTCTTCTTGTTTTTTGCATATACAAAAAATAAATAATTGACATTTTGTACTATATGAACTTCATGTATTATTAATTTGATGGAAATGAACACATGATGGAGCACCTTCTTTATCTTTGTGATTGTTTTCACAGATATGTCAGTAACACTGATATGGAACTGTATGATGTGTCCTAGGGACTGTAACATTTCAACAAAATATCTCCAGAAATATATGTGCACCCACAATGCCATCTAACAAACTCACCTTTCATTACAGTCATCTACTGTAAATCTGAGCTCGCATTTGCAAGGCAAATCTAAAAAGCTATGAAAAGAAGGTAACAGGCTGAGGGTAAAAAAATTATTAATATAGCAATAGAGCCTTAGAGATTACTTTTCCTATAATTCTAATGAGACAATAGAAATAAAAATCCAGAGATTCAGGCTTGACGGTAACACGGAACTTCCTTCACAAGAATATCTGGGGTCTTCATTAAACGATATACTGTGTGCTATTCCTACCTCATCTCAGATTCTGGCATCTCCTGACAATGTATTCTCCCAGTGATATGCACATGTGTAATCACTCATTTACATTAATGGGATTATGGGTGTTTTGTATCTAGGAGAGAATACGTTTTTTTCTTTTTTTCCTAAGAGTGGTTGCTCCCTATGCACTGGGCAACTGAGATGTATTATGGTTTTTCCCTAAACAGGAATTAAGTCTCTACTGTACAGCATGTCATACTTGCCTGAAAGCAAAAATGCTGCCTACTAAGCAATAGACACCCTAATTAAAGTTGCCCAGCATAATATCAGCCCATTAGTATAAACTAAAGACCAAAGAGAATAATGGAAGTGGTATTAGGATAGCACAAAACATTACCTAAGGTCAAATAAAGATTATTTTGCTTTGGGTAATTTTTTTAATTTATACATTTTCAACCAATTTTCAGAAGCTTTCTGAAACCAAATGTAGACAGGAAAATTTAAGCCCCGGCCAAAGCAAAAATTATTACAAATAAACAGCAATAAAATAATTGTCAATCAGATGCTTTTGCATGAACATTTTGCAATAATGAGATACAATAAATATTCATCAACACATAATCCATAAAGGCACATAGGATCATATTTTATGCCTGTGTGTAACATATTATGCTGGACAGTTACAGCTGATCATGGAATAGCAGCCTTATAAAGCTTTCTTGCACTTCTATAATTTCTTCATCCCTTACACATTGTTTAGAAAATCTGAACCTTAATAAATTGTGGGGAAAAGAAAGGGTAAAAACTGTGCACTTTTCAACCCAGTTCTTTTCACAAGGCGTTCTTTAAAGAGGATGGGCAAAGCTCCAGGAAACAAGTAACCTTGGAATTCCTGTTTTCAAACTTCATGTTTCATCCAGAATTACATCTTTAGTAGTGAAATTTCCTATATTCTTGGATTAATTGTTTCAGATCAAATCACTTTAAAATACCTGACAAACAGAAAAATAATTCATTCAGTAATACTGCTGAATGATCAATTGTTAAAATATTTTTTTATAAGTGTGTATATATTATATAAATATTTTTTATACATACTTCTTTTCTTTTTAAATAAATAAATTTTTAAAAAATCCTGATCCTGACCATTAACCAAATAGAACAGTATATTACCCAGGGTTGTTAAAAATGCTTATATGGCACTTTAACAAACAGGAATGTGTTTCAAAACATAGGAAAATCCTCCCAGAAGAGCTGAGAAAGGAAACACCTTGCAGACAATCTGTTTTCATTTCACGATATTTTAAGCAGCACTTAAATTGTTTCTGCAGCACGTCTATCATACAGTTCGAGATATTTGTCACTGGATTCAGAAAAATGAGCATTAGGTGGAGTCACAGACTCCTCTGAGCAGTGTCACTTTCCTACCGAGCACAGTTCGGGCTGTATTCCCAAAATAAGACGAAGGGCTAAATCCTGCCCACACAGACCACAGCCCTTCCTGGCATCCCACCCTGAAGCCAAGGTTTCTCAAAAGGCACCTCTCTGAGGTCATTCTCAGCACCATTTTCTATGATTCCGTAAACATAGCTCAAAACACAGGTCCAAGCCTTCCTTGTCTCTCCACCCTCACCCAGGAGGATAGGGATTTGGTGCCATGCAGCAAAGCCTGACAGTGTGCCAGGGGCACCTGCAGCTTCAGGCTTCTCCCTCTTCCCACTATAGCCATATAGGGCACTGGAGAATATACCTCGCAGTGGGGTTTATCACAGCTTACACCTTCAGTAAAGTGGAGGAAGGAAAGGGTGGTTTAAGGAGTCAGGCTTCACCCTGTCTGCTTCAAGGATCACCCAAGGTTGTCAGATCACGGCACTGTCCAGCCCTTGGTTAGTCCCCTTCACTTCCCAGAGTAACCCGAACACTTATGTATGCAATTTGGGTATGATTGCGGGAATCCATTCAAACAGCATACATTGTTCCAAGGATGCCATCTCTGGTGCACCAAATTAATTAATATGTATATTAATATTTAGTCGTTCCCTCTGTAAGCAACTACCAGAAATGCTTCTACATCTGGCACTTTCACTGGCTTTTATTTTTCAAAAGGTAGAGTGTGTGACCGGGTCTGTCATATTATAGGCTCATGGTCTAGATTTATTCTGATTTTGTTCTATGAGAATCATGCCCAAAGACCAAACCTAAGAAGAACACATCAGTAAGGATATATTCAAAACCTGTTCGCTGGCACCTGGAAAGCAGAGCCCTGACATGGCACTAGATTTGTAAGAGCACCTGGAATTTAGACATGAAATGCCTATTAATTAGCCAGTGGTCTGCAAGTATTTGATAGTTACAAAATTGTCCCTCGTAGGTTGTTTGGCTAGAAAATATCAATAGCTGCAAGAAACATTTGAAATCTTTTGCCCGAGTGAAGGTCTGAGCTGTTCTCATTAAAAGTCAGCAGAGAGGATCCTACTGCTTTCAATGCTACAAGCTCAAATCCTGCAAGCATCATTGTGCAACTGAAAGTAGGTCTGTCTAAGAACAATTACGTAGCACAGATCCCAGATACCTGAGCTCTCTTCAGCCCTGCAAGACTCCTGTTATCACATTTGGCAGTGGTACTCAAAATAAGGCTTTCACAGGTTTAAAATGGAGATGACAGAATATCTCTTAATGGGATCCTTTGGGTGAATGAATTCCTTTGCTCCTTGAGCAGTGTGATTAGATGGGCCTGGCTGGAAGGCACAGAAAGAATGACCTATCTGTACGACAGACAGGAACGCGCTTTTGGAAAAGATGGGTGAGACCTCTTATTGGATTATGATCCTTCTAATCTTACACAATTACACAGCAAGGTGGGCAGGAGCTGCTAAAATAACTACATCAGGCAGTAACTGTAATGCTCATGGTTTGCTCTAAGGAGAAATCAGAAAACTCACGTGTGACTAAAACCCCCAGAGCTGGCAAGGAAGTACGAAGAGAAGCTTTCTGGACCTATCTGTGCTATCACTTCTACCCAGGACTCTTCCAGTGGCACTGCAGGGTTGCAAACCCCAATGATTGCCTGATGCCTTGGTGAGTATCCGTGGGACGCTCCTCCCCGAGAACAGCCGTACAATGACCAAGGTGACACCGGCACATCTGAGCCTCAGCCACCCCCAAGCCCTCCTTAGTCCCGCAGGGTTTCAGCAGGCTGGGTGTTTTGGCTGGGCCAGATCCATAGTCTGTTGGGTTTGATCATCTCCACTTTTCATCAAGGTAGCCTTGGGCCACAGTCCAGTAATTGCTAGGGTTTTCCAAATGCCAGGATGAAAACGAACTCCCGTCAAAACTGAGTGGCTCTGCCAAGTTCAAAAGGTGAAATAAATGAATCTTTACACATTATAAGAACAAAATCAACATTCTTCTGTGGCATAAAGTGCCTGAAAAACTAGCAAGTAAAAGCAGGTGTGATGTGCTCCCTGTCAGCTAACGACACTGATAAGCTTGCCATGCCTGGTTCTGCTTCATTTCAAACAGACTGCTGGAAAAAAGGGGGAAAAGCCAGAGCAGAAATAATTGCTGAAGCTTCGAGTTAGCTGAGAGAGCCTGCAGGCTAAGATCAACGCGACTGATTTCATCCTCTTCCTTTTATTTCTATAACCTTAAATGTTCTGCTATTATAAAAGTCATCATGTCAGCTTTCCCCCAAGCCTTAGCAGCGGCCTATTTTAAAATTGTATCAATTGGTAAAGCTCTTGGCTGGAGTATTTTCATCTTGATTTATGGTTTTTGAGCTTTAAAGATGAAGCAAAACTCCACTGACCTGATCCAAGCATGTATGCACATCGTCCCACGCATATGTTTATAATCAGACCCTACAGAAACAACGTGCGCTTGGGAAGCTTCAAAATTACCGGGAAAGCAGCAAATTGCAAGTGAACGCTGTTTATCCTGTATTTGTCTCCAACAAAAAACCCCGCCTATTTTGATTCTAAATGTTTTCTTTCTCTGCTTAATATCAGGGATTTAGGACTTCCTGAGGCCATTGATAAGGTAAGGGTTTTAGAATTAAGAAACTCGTAAATCAGTGTAACAAATGTGGACATATAATACTGTGGCCTTGTGCTTGCTTCTAGATCAATGTAACTGATAAAAGAACTCTAGGATGGTGAGGAAGGGGGCAAAGGGACTTTTGCCTTTTTTTTTTAGGCAGGGACTGATCAAAAGCAACCCCATAACTTAGACTATTTCAGCAAAGCAGCAGCCATCCAGTGCTAACGCATATTGCTTCCTTTTAAACACTTGCAGCACGGACCCCAGAGAATGCATTATTAAAATGTTCAAGAGGATCATATTAGGGCTTCAGAATAAATACTAACGCCCCACAATAATCTTCACACATTCGTCCATAGGGAACGATGGAATAATGACCCTTTGAATTTGTAATACAAAGGAGAGGCTTTTCTTCTCCCCCTCTCCTTGCCAGCAGTGCGGTGGCATCGCACACTAAAGAACCTGCCTTAGCTGAGAGGTTAAACTGCTACAGGAGGGAGTTGGAGACAAGAAACTTAACCTAAAAAGATGGTGACTAAAGCAGGCACATGGAGGTAAGGCTTACTCACCTCCCAGGGAAACGCATATTACAAATCAGATGTGCTCCTAATGCCCCAGGGTTATGGAGGGGGGCTGAGCAGCGCGTGGTCTCAGTCGGAGTGAGATGCCCAGGAATTACATGTAGTGCTGTTCTCATCAGCCCAGGCATGCCACAGCACTTACACAAAAAAGATTTGACTATAAGAAGTATTTGTGAGGTTCTCCATCCAGATGATTTCGGGTTTTGGTTTGAGAACTAACCCAAATACCTTAAATAATCTCAGATAAGCTATCCATCAAAAGTGCTATTTCTTATAAAGTGGGCAGAACAAAAGCTCAGTCCAAATCTGAGAAAATTCTCTTTGGATTAAGTGGAATTTCGATGGTCCCTTAAAATGATCTATATCTACTCTTCAGACAGACAGTAAGTCAGAGAATGCCGCTGTTCTTTCGAGGCGAGCTGGTAGCTGTGCTTCTGAAACAATTCTTTTTCCTTGTCTTTTCTCTCCTCTTTTGAGAAATGGCTCGACAGAGCTCACCTTACCGAGGGAGATGCTTGATAGATTGCACGTGAAAAAATCTGATCTATCCCTTTTCCCAGGACGGAATTCTTCCCTGCAATATACTTAGTCTCTGTTATCAAATGAATTAAAACATGCAAATAGGAGAAAGGTTGGCTAAGTTATCCTGTTGCTTTGAAAGAACCTAACGCCACAATTTATGGCAAATAGGAGTCTTTTAAAAAACAGCAACTGCTTTAGCTGAGCTGGGGGGAAGAGAGGTTGTGCATGCAGTCAAAGCCATAAACGCAAGCCTTAGTCTGAAAAAAGGTAATTGTGCTGCGAACGCTGACAGGTTTGACAGAAAGTGTCTTCATTGAGAAATTGCATTTTGAAGTTCTTCCCGTTCCTTCAGAAATAAATGGACTAAAGCAACAGGGCTGGCTCTGACAGGAAGCGGGGATTCGGGACTTCAAATACAAACATTATGAAAAACAAGCAACATCTGCAAACAGTAAGTACTTATTTATATTTTATGGAGTGTGTGCTTGGGATTTTGACAGGTTTTTAAACAGAGCCTATATTAGGCCCATACAAAGGCGAGAATGTCCCTTTTTAAAAATACATTATGCTGCTGAAAAGCAGTCTAAATCTGCAGTCCAAGCCTCAGGTGAGCTCTGACCCCTCCTAACCTGGTCTAACAAAACACACATGTGGTGTTTGCAATAGAACAGTTTACTGCTACTTTCTCAAGGTCAGGACAAGACAGACACTTGAGGGTTAGTATTCAGCAAGCTTTTCCCTCAGCTGCCAGAGTGGCTTTGAACTTTTCCCTTTTGAACAAATAGGAAGCGAAACTGTGAGGAAACAAGTGCTTGGAATCATAGAGAGGAACACAAACCAAAAAGAGAGGGGAAAAAAAAAAAAACCCAAACTATAAACAGACCTTTTTCAAGCAAATAAAAAAATCCAAAAACCAAAACCAGCCTGACATCTAATTTAAGGGTTTAAAATTATTCTGTGTGTAGTTTTGAAATTTTAACACACACTCCTTTTCACATGCTACCCCTTTATTTTTTTATATAACAAATAATAACCAGTTGGCAGGTATGGTGCACTGTGCGCTATAAAATATTTAGCAAGGCAATAACGACTCCCTGGGCAGCATAAGAAAACCACGATTATATTCAGAGAGAAAGCCGTGAACAAACAGAGGGGAAAAAAAAATACAAAGAAAGATAAAGGAAGGCCTTTCATCAGGTCTTCCTGTCCAATAACACACTCAGGCTTGATCCATATGTTTTGAGAAAAATCAAAGTGTCACGACTACCAAAAATGTCAATAGCTCCAGTAAGGAATATTGTCTAACATTTTCTATTACACCGTTGAAGAATTTGCCTCCCAGCGCAATTTGGAAGAAAAGTCTTTTATTTCTAAAACACTAAAAAACCCGAACAAGGCACGCTTCTGTGCAATGTGTAATACAATAATGCTGTGGGCTTCCAAACTATCCTGGAAACTGATACTTTGATGAAAGTGAGTCCTTCTCCACACCTCTCATATTTTTTGTCCTTGCGCATAGACAGGGCTGCGAGGCACATCCTGGTCAGTTGGATCTAATAGCCTCATGCACCATTCGGCTGGAAATTGGAGAAGGCAAACTTTCATCAGCCTTAATATTTTTATAATCCTGCATAATGACCCCCAGGATTGGCTAACCCTCCTCTGCCCCAAAAAAAGAGGGGAGGGCTGCCCAGGAAGGGGGCATTAATTGTAGTTGGCTCAAAGACGTGCATCTGCCTGTGTGTTGTTTGCATCCCCGTGCATAGCTTGCTTTTAAAGACATCCCATTTCTTCCTGTCATCTGTAAACAAGCCATTTATTGCTGTCTTGGCAAAATGTAAACAAAACTTAGCACCTTGCCCTGGGGAGAGCTGCAGCTAACATATGGTTTGTCTGTACCCAGGCGCACAATTTCTATTGTATTTGTCTTTTCCAGCACCCTTCAAGTTCCAGAGGGAAAAACACATCAGGGCTGCTGTGTCTTTATCCTGTGGAATCTAAACTAGAATTGAGCGTGTTGCAGGCAATCAATATTACTGTGCAAATTAGCCTTTATGACTGAACTACTGTTTGCTCGCAGGAAAAAAAATAAAATAGCTGGCACGGGCACAGCGCGCCTAGCAAATCGCGGCTGTGAGCACACAACTGCGCTCATGTCCCGGGGTGCTTCTCCATCGGGTTTAGCACCTAAGAGGGAGGAGTGCCACCAAGTCACAGAGCTACTCCGCACCACAAAGGACCCAGAATGAACGTTTTGGGTTTCTGTACCGGAGCCTGCTCCTATCCTCTGGGCTAAAGGAACTTGCTCCCAGCCAAGAAAGCGGGAGGGCAGGTATGCTGCTGGCACCATCGGGAGGGCTCCGTGGGTGCTTTTGGTGCCTGATGCATCCCCAAAGAAGTAGGAGCAGCACGTCCCCCCTTCTGCCCCATCAGACGGCCCTGAGTAGAGAGGAGGTCTGTCAAGATGCTTGGGGATGGGGCACTTGCCCTGCAAGGACCGTCTGAGGGACCAGCTCTTGTCCAGCCTGGAGGAGAGAATGCTTTGGGGTACCTGAGAGCAGCCCCTGCAACCTGCGGGGGAGTTAGCGAGGCGACAGCCAGAGCCGGGCTCTCATGGCGGGAGGATGAGGAAACGTGGGCAGAGGGTGACACAGGGGACATACGGGCTGGAGGGAAGGAGAAGCTTCTCCCTGAGGCCAGCCAAGCATCATCACAGGTTGCGCAGTCACCATCCTTAAAGGTTTTCAAGACCCAAGAAGAAAAAGCCCTGGACAACCACCTGAAAGCACCCAGCTGACTCTGCTTTCAGCAGGTGGTTGGACAAGAGAACTCCTGAGACTCCTTCCAACACAAATTACAAACCCTTGTCACGTTATTTGTGGGAAAGGCTTTTCCTTCAGTAAGACAGATTTTTGGAATAAGATGCATGCTAAAGCATTTCAGAATCTGACTTTTGGCACAGTATTTGACATTAACTTTCACACTCACTTAACATATTCCAGTACAGTATTTACACACTCTAGATGAACACACCTACTTACGTATTGCTGCATGCAGAAAATCCAACAAGGCTGCCCTGTCAATATTTGGTTTTATCCCCAGTGCAAAGCCGTTTGTTTTCCACCTGTATGTTATTAGATGGGAGAGTTAACACAGTAATGGACATTAGTAGTCAATAACCTAAGCAGTGATACTCATCATGGTAATAAGAAGGTGTTCAAAAGTGAAAATAAATATTGCCTGCCTAAACAAATCCAGCAGTACGCAGAAGAAATGTTATAAGGATTTATTTTGTAGAGGATACACAATAGAAAATAACTATTACTGAGATATGTGCAATGAAGGAGTTATTCAACCAATGTAACTCCTTTTTCTTGTTTGCAAATTATCTGCAAATAGAGTGTGAGCTTATGTATCTATTTGCTGTTTAGAATTACTCAGCAAATGGGTCATGTCAACAAACGGCTGCCAGTGCTTTACTGGCAGGATTTTTACCACAATTGTTACTTTGAATACATATTCTTTGTGCAAGCAATGATTTGTGCTCAGCACTTCCTCACCTGAGGCACGTGGTGCTTTCCCCTCTCCCCACTCCATCGTGTTAGCTGATATCCATGCCAGCAAGGAACGCCCAAGACCACCATCTACCTTGGCACCAGTAATTTATAATCACATGACGTCTTTCTGCAAATGTTTTCGTGCACAGAAGAGACCTTATAATGTTCCCTGGAAGTGAACAAAGATGGAGCAAATATTGGCAGTGGAGCAAATATTGCGGCTTTCATTTGAAGTAACACTGACAAATCATTTTTTCAAGTATTCACACCCTGCTAAAAATAGCCCCTCTTAACTTCCTGTGTAATAGTGGACTATATTCTAAATAATAAATTTTAAAAGGATCATAAAACCCATGAAGTCTTCCTTTCTTTATGCACTGGATTTAGGGTTTTTCCAGCTATCATACAATCCAGACATTGCTCATGAGACTCATACACAGGAAAACAAGCCAGAAAGGAAAAGATTGGATTGACATCCCTAGCTCCATAGACATCAATCCCCCTTCCAAATACATGACAGGGAGCGATCCTGTTCCTCCTAAGGCTACCTGCATTACGGAGGGCACAGTAAGGCGTCGCTACTTCCTCAGCAGCATTTTTATTTGTGGTTACCCACCGCACGCACTGATTTCCCTGCAGGTCCATTAGCTGTGTTTGCAATGTATATTGCTCGAGCTGGAACACACCAAGGCAGGGCAACATGATAAGCGTCTCAACCGTTTTTACTGCCGAAGTTGTTTTTGAAAAGAAGTCCAGCAAGAGGTACTACGGCTAAGATCTCAAGCATATTATTAGAGATATGACACCGTCTTATTCCTTCAGAGGAAAAATGGTCCCCAGATGACTGAAATTTCCCTCTAGTCAGTGTCAGTAAACAGCAACAGAAATCAAAAGTCACAAGGGTACAATTGTCATTAGCATGTAAATTTTAAAAGCTCAGCCAAAAATATCAATACTTTCCACTTAATTTATTACTATATAAAGATGGATGATAGTAAAGTGAAACATTGATTTTCAATGCCCTTTAAAAAATGGTGATGAAGAAAATACTCAAGGACAACTACTTCAAAATACACAGACTCAAAATTAATTATTGTATTTTTTTTACAACTGCTTGTTCAGTTCGATCCTATGTGATTGCTTTTTTTAATGAAGAAAAGGAATAGACCATTTATGTAAAGAGCCATTTCAAAATTGATTAGATGTAAAGACAGGTTAGCATTTTTACGGTATTGACAGAAAACCATTAACCAAGCAGCCTATAGACACGGTCACTGAAAGTTAATCGAAGAGAATAGTAATTTGGTAGGGCTTTGCGTGACAGCCATACAAGCCCACTGTTCTATTCACAGATTTGGGTTGTAACTGATCTCTGAGATGCACTGAACTGTCTCTTTTGGATGTGCTGTATAATTAATTTTTGATCATAATCATTGAATTTAAACATTTTTGATAGTGTGTAACTATTGTCACATGCTTGTTTATAAAATTAACTACAGCATCTTTAACATTGCATAGAGACTTGGATTTAAAAACACTGTGAGAAGTCTTGGGTAATAACTTTTCCTTGATTACTGACCTTTCAGATCACTTGAGTCTACATTGTAAGATAAGGCTAAAGCTAAGAAATTATTTTAAAGGAAACAATACTTGTGGGCATTTTAGGTTGATGGTTCTGCAACAATTTCTGTACCACCTGACAAATACCACATGCTTGCAGCAAACGTTCTTAATAGTGATAAGCAGTGACTAGCCACTTTTTCAGGTGGCTCTGGCATATGGAACAACCAGCAGAAGTGAAACACACAGGCCAAAGTAAATAGAAGGCCTGATTAAGGGGATACCCACTGTAATAATGTAGGTGGCAAATAAACATGTTTCCTCCCACATACATAATTACGCTGCAGATTATTAAAATCAGTGCAATTTTAAAAGAATATTTTTTTACTCCACACAATTAACTCAATGTTACCTTTGTTTCACTTTCACGTTCGTAGTGCATTATTTGAAGAAAATGCACTGCAGGTACCTTTTTATTTTCATTTTATTAAAACTATTGGCAGCAGCTTCCATCTGAGTAGAGCATAGCTCAGTCCCATGTTGCAGATATAAAAAATTTGGAGCTTTAAGCTTCTTTCCAGATTTGAAATATTTAATCAAGTAGCAACCTTGCTGACATCTCCTGGAAAAGGTTCATTCTAGATAATTAAGCTTTTGATAAAGTTTTATTTGCTAGTGTCTGTAATGTCATGAATTTAATACAGAAAAGACGAAACCAGGGTTAATTTTATTTGCCTTTTCCACACCCTGGCTTGCATGCCCGCTTGCAAGGGCTCAGCAGTGACACCCCCGAGCTGGAGAACAACGCCCTCGTAAAACTGATTTGTTTCATCATCTTATTCTCGCATTAAGACAACAAAACCCAAAAGGATGGAGCATTTTGAGATAACTTCCTGAGCAATCACGAGGGACAGCCCTGATTTTCACCAAGGCCTCCAGCAGAAATCCCCTATGCCCTTGCTGGGTTTGGGAGGGAACTGACCCAACGAGGTCATCCAGAACGACCAGCATGAAATCTTTTTTTTTTTTCCCCAATGCACCCTTCTCCAGAGGCAGTTTTTAACACAGCAAGAGGAGGTCACTTGGCCTCTGTTCCCTACGTATCCCACGTTACTCAACTGATGGGGATGCAGAAAGCCACCCCATGAAGAGCCCGTGAAGCAGGCTATGAGCCGCAGGAGTAACTGAGGATCTATCGCATCAACCCTCCACAGAAAAAGGCATCACCACGGCAAAGTGCTCCAAAACATACACAGGATTCTTTGCTGAAGGTCAAAATTTGGCCCTTGGGCAGCACAATATCATAATTTGGCTCTTGGGCAGAACAATGCTAATAGGGAATTTGTAATAATTGTCCAGTGAGAAGACTTATCAGTAATTAGAACAATCTTTAACCAAATAATTACCCAGTAGCTTCAGGAGACAGAGCTGCCTCTGCACACCAAAGCAACAGCAAGAACCATTTCTCCTGGTTAGCTCCATCACAGAAACGTTATAAAGAGCAACTGCTGAGAGCAGCAACGCGGCATGCTGTGGCTGAGGGAAGGCAGCCAGTGTTCACAGGGACAGAGTGTGCTTCTCTACCCATTTCAGCTGCAAGGGCATTCTACAGAGAACAAAATGAGAAGCTGGAGTACATCCCCTGTCAAACTGAGATGTGGTTCAACCTGAAATTTGGATATGTGGACCTCGCTAAAAGGCTTGGTGCGAAAAGACGAAAATTTCCTTATTTATCTTGAAAACAGGAAGAAAAAAAAAAGCAAAGATGCCAAAAGCATGCAAACTCTGAAGTACACACCAAAGGCTGCCTCAACCTGCAGCTGTTGCGCAAAACATACTCAAAGCCTTCCCCAGGTAAATATCTTCCTTGCCTGCCTCTTTATCAGCAAATGCTATGAACCCTGACCCAGCTTAGAAAAATCTAGTATTTTTCCCCTAAATACTTAAAAAAAACATATTCAATGGCCCCGGTGGAGTCAGGAAGTCTGGCAAGAGGTAATGTGACATCTGAATTATTTCAAGGCCAATATGGAAAGCTATTCAAAAGCTTATTTGGAGATACATCAGTCAAGAGACCGCTTCTACCACAGAGATCATGCTGGAAACCTAGACAGCTTTCAGAAAGCCATGAGATAGAGCGAGGGAACTACGGTGAATGTCACATCTCAATCTAAGATGTCTATGATTAAGAAAATTATCTTGGTAATAGGCCTATTTCCACACCTGTAAAAGCATTTAAGGTTTATTAAAAATGATAAGCGTAAACAATGAACATGGTGTAAAAGCTTCCCTCTGCTAATTTAGTTGCATTGATTAAGATATTATGTGATGCTTCCAAATCGGAATGTCAGCCCCATGCTTCATGGTGAGGCTTTGCAGCTTGGGGTCCGCAGTGCCTTGGTTAAACAAGTGGCCTTTCAGGACTCCGGGTGCTGAGGGGAAGGCAATAGCAAACATCCTTTCTTTCTTTGTAGATACGGTGTGGATGATTTAATTATTATTTATTGTCCACACAGCGTGGCTTAAAATAAAATGGCCAAGCTTCTGTTTTGCCTTCTCTTAAGGTATTTCCCTTCATTAAAAAAAAAATAAATTCTAATTACTCATTATAAAAATTTGAAAATGCATCACAGTTGTAATTATGGAAATCTAGAACCGTTTTGCCAAGAAATGCCCAAGTTGTGTCTGAAATGTGATTACCAGAAAAGCAGTGGAAAAGGAAACATGAATGAATGTTCATTTCTGCCAATTATTAGTAGTAGCACCTAGCTAACAGCTACAGAACCGGGAGAAAGGAGATGCAGGGATCCTGGGATTGCCTGCCTAAGATTTCTTTTTGCAAGTAACACGGAAGAGTTACTCAGCCTTCCAGTTCACGGCTTGATGGTTTTCATAGGAATCAGCTCACAGGCACTGCTACCACACCCAGCAGCAGCAGTGATGGGGTTTGATGTTCCACAACCCGGGGCTGGGGCGGAAGTATGCTCAGTCGTAACTGTTTAGGGATCAGCTCTGCCATGAGACCGTTGGAAGCAGTTTGTTGTCATGGCTCGTTGCCACACATTACAGATAATCAAAACTATTTTTGCCCTGTGCAGTGATACGTGTGGCAGAGGGCTGCGCAAGCAGGGCAGTACCTCTGTCCGGACGAGGCAGCCTACTGAATGCAAGCAGTTTCTGCATGCAGAGTGCCTGAAAGCACCCAGACACACACACATTTTGTCTTTAAACGCCGAAGCAGCATGTGCATATTTAAAATGATTATTTCTCATCTATTGATATAGCTGCATTTGTGGCATTCATCATCTAATATTAATGAGAATATTAGACATAATTTAGTCTAAGGCCCCGAGCAGGCAGTCCCTCCCACAGTCAAGGAACATTGCCTGCTTCAGGTCTTAAACTCAGCTCTATTGCTGCAATTCTTGAATTCACAAAGTGCATTTCACAAAAAAAGCTATTTTTTCTGGATTTACGCAGAAAAAATTTTTTTGTTAAAAAACTTAAGTAAAACCCCCATCTTTCTTCTGCCATTGGCATTTTCTTAGTACAAGCAGCTCTTACTGTCTGCAGAATTCTCTATTTTATGGCTCCCAGGCTCAGATTCCAACATGCAGAAACTTTATCACCGCATCCCAATACAGAGGTGCACCTGAAGGCTACGAGCCAGCCATGTGCCCTGATTCACCTCCCTACCTAGCTGTTCCCCTGCACCTCTGGTGAGGAACCCATGGAGGTAAAACCGAGCCATGGCAATACAGCCTGCCTCCTCCCAGGGAAAGGGAAACCGCTATTAACAGGAATCTGCTCTGTCAGCTGCTGAAACGGATGGGCTCCTTGCTGCAGCCCCATTTATCAGAAGGGTGAAAGAGCTCCCACAGGTTGTGCCCTCTGTGCTCCAGCGCAGCCACCTCTCAGAAGCTGCTTTTCTTCCCCATCACTTGCCACCATTTACATCTCCGCACAGCAGGAACAGGCAGTCCCAGCCCTTCCCTGGAGAACAGCTTCACGCCAACCTCCTATCAGCTGCTTTAGCTCAGCCCCACTGTTATGCTTCACCAAGATTTTATCCACCAGCAAATCTCCTGCTAAAGGCTTGCTAATGCAGTGCTGATTGGAGAGATAGCTAATGCCTTGTTGCCAAGTGATTCCTACTTTAATTGCATTTTAAGTCTCTTTTAATTGGACCTCTAAAAGTCTCGCATACTGTAGGTGGAATAAAGTTATACTGTGTGTCTGAGCTCTCTCGCAAAGTATGTTCTGTAGAGGATTTTGCTATGGCATTCTGGCCTTTCCATTCATTACTGTGAAGGAAAAGATTCACCAGTGATTTGGATATTACCGTTTAAATGGTGGCTCTGGAATTACTAATCTTTTTCCTTAATTAGATTTTTTTTTTTCAAATTCCATATATGAAATACAGTGGATGACACCAACCTAATCCTCACAAATAGTTTCTGACCTTTAGCTGCAGGCATATATTTTCCTGGGTTTTCAGGAATGAACCCCAATATTATGCTTCATAGCAAGCTGTTTCATCTCTCTGCATACTCCTAGGTTTAAACTTTCTGCTCTGTCTCGTTGGTATTCACAAAGCCCACATATATTAAGGCCATAGTTCCATTGACTTTGCTTTTAATATTAAACAGGCAGTACATGATACCCTCAGTATTGACTCTACTAAGTCCATTAATGACCCTTTTGTGGCTTCACTTTAATTTACGCTTTGAAGGAAAACTGCTGTATTATGAGTCAGAGGTGAGAGAGAATATTGCTTATATTAAAGATCTGTATAAAAAGAATATAATCTCTGACCTACTAAGGCAAAGTTGAACACTCAAAATAATTCCTACTGTAAGGCACATGAAAAATATTATTATGGAATGCCCAGGCTTTCATCTGACAAGGAAGATTTAAGGATTTCATTGTTTATGTACATAAGAGGAAAAGGTCTTCAGTTTTTTGTTGCTGCCAAGCTGCAATAGAGCCAGAGTTGTCCAAAGTCAGAACAGATTTATCTATCTTGAAATCCATGTAATTACACAGATCTGAAGTGCCGCACAGAGTGTATTAAAACCATCAACTCTTAAGAGACATCTCAAGTACTTAAACTTTACAGGTCACACTAGAGACAGTTTCAAAACTTCCCGAGTCTTGCTGGTTTAAGTGAAACCCTTAATAATTCAGTATAGCTCTGTATGTGTGTATCAGACCCCGTGGCAGAGCTAAGCACGTTGTAATGAGCCAGGAGCAGATCTGTATTACAGTGAAGGATGACATGGGCTAATGGCTTTGGCTACAGCATAAAGTGTGAGATTTAAATTGACTAGAGTGAAACTCAAGGGTGAGATTTGCTTGAATGCGGTCATCTGAGGCATATTCCTTCAGATTGCCCTAGGGAAGAAACAATTCAGAAAGGACATTCTGGAGTCTGTCAAGGAGACTGTGAGGTCTCCAGCCTGCTCTGAAAGGGCAGCTGCTGGGGATGAATGGGAAAGTCCTGCCTGCCAGGGCTTGGGGCTCACAAGGCTTTTACTATTACCAGCTTACAGACAAGCATCTAAAGGAGGAAGTTTGAAGGCTCCTCCTACATGCCAGCAAGGTGCTTTGAGACACTGAGCAGCTGCAATAGAAAAGGTAAAAGACTCACCGGTCAGTGATGCACTGAGAAGCACAAAAAGAATTTAAAGGCAGGGGACAGATTCAGAATGTTGTTCAAATCAATAAACTTCTAAGTGTGCAAGCACAGAAGATGCCCTGCAAAAAGCTGATGAGTTGCACAGCTCCATAAGTGTTTCTAATGTAGGTTTTGCGATAATAAAGGCTTGTTTCTTGGGAAATTGCAGTGAACTATAAGAACACTGCAAAAGCTAAGGAACACTTGGAATTTTTTTTTTTTTTCCAAAACTTCCTTAAACAGCAGTTGGAAATAAACTAAATACTGACAGGTGCTGGTCTAGTTGAGCTGAATTGCATTGGATGATAGCTATAAAAAGTGCAATAATTGCACTTTTCCTGTGAGTCTGAACAATGTTCTGTACCATCTCTGCCAGCCTAACTTCAGTTATTGACTACATCTTTGAATTGGAAAAAGACAACCAAACTCATATGAAAATCAATCTACTGGAAGGACAATATTTTTCTGTAAAGATCAAAGGCAGAGAAATACACATATATATGTGCGTGTGTGTGCATAAATCGCATCTGGTGCACTGTTTCTTTTCATCTGGCCAACACTCGGTAATGCAATTATAGTTAGGTAAAAATGTGAAACATACCTTAGCATTTTACAGCAGAGAGTCCGTGCTGTAAATTCTCAAGCAGCAATCCTCTCCCCCACTCAGCCACTCGCCCTCAATCTCAATCCAACTGTTAATTTCCTTTAATTGAGTCCTACCTCAGCCAGGAAGCCGAAGCAAGGCTTTTTTAAAGGTGAGCAAAGTCTGGAGTCTCTCAGGCAAAAAACAAGAACCCAGAAGTCTGTTACAGCTATACTGACCCTTTTCCAGCCAGCAGCTTCCTTAAGCCAAAATAAAGCCTGGCAAGATGCAGCTGGGCAAATGTTCACATACTTGCTAATTTTTTTTTTTTTTTTTCCCCACACACATTTGTGAATGCCTTGTAAAATCCTCAGTTAAGGAACAGATGTGGAAGAAATGTCTCTGCAGCCTGGAAGGAACAGGGCTACTTGTCGTTAAGGGGGCAGCACAAGCTTTGGTCTTCTCTGTGATTGCACTACTGATTTGGACTGGTTTAGAGGAGAAACAGGTTGGGAACATGAACAACTTGCCTTCCTAGGCCTGAGCTCAGAGGTCAGTGCTCCTTACAGTGAGTAGTGCCAACAAATTGCAGTGGGCCAGTGCTCTGCCCTATAAATACTTTAACAGAGGGTTGCACCCTTCTAACACTGCACAAAAGAAACTGTGAACTGAATCCCTCCCTATTTCTCTGTGTTCTGCAGTCATGTCTCTGCGTGAGGACTTGAACACTGGGAAGGAACAAAGCAGCTGAACAGAGCTCACGCCGAAACCAAACACAGGGCTTTGTGTCTCCCAGGTAAATGTCATTCCTGCCCTCATTCCAACTAGATCTGCTCATCTCTCCTGTGTGCAGGGTAACATAGCAATTTTGCAGCGATGTCCCTTCCAAAGGGGTCTACCGGTCCTGCTTCCACGCAGGATATGGACATCACATCTCAACAGATTCCTCAAAGGTAAAGCAGCAGAGCCTGGGCTGCTGTTACTTTCAGCACACTCTTCCGGGGAATCCGTACCCCCAGCAGCATTCCCACAGAGGAGCCACGCTACCTGGTGCCAGCGGGAGTGACAGCCACTGCTCCGTAGTTTATCAGGTCACCTCTACATCAGTGTGTCAGTACAGAGGAGGAGCACGCTTTCGAGGTGAATCTCCTGATCACCACCACTTCCCATACTTTGGTTTACAGTGGGTAGCCAGAAGTAATGAAAAAACCCCAGTAATTGGAGTATTTTCTTGGTAGATACCACTGTTTAAAAGCAAGTGACTAAGTTCTCCAGCTCCTCCATAATAAATTCAGGAATTTTTGCTGAATGAAAGACTGCAGACTTTAGCCCATTAATTTTCCAAGTGTCTTGTCTTCAAATGCTACAGTAATTAGCTAAACTCCTTCACACTTTAAGATGCTTTTAAAGTGTGCTGCAGGAATGTCTTAGATTTTAGGGCAAAGCTAATTTAAACTTCACTAGCAGTGTGTTCTCTTGGGATACTGCAGGCAATATTGATTTTTATCTGCAACTTCTTCTCTTAACTGTTGCCAAGGTTTTAGATTTTATCATAATGTATTCACAAATATTTATGGAAGCTATAACTCAAATATGCATTGGTTAAAATTAAACATATTTTACACAAGGTAACGTCAGATCCAG
>NW_010250618.1:7307-107630 GCF_000690775.1 Eurypyga helias | reverse complement strand
CAGGCTTATTTGTCATGTTTAGGAAAAACACCTTTAAATCCTGACAAAGCTGTCTCATAAAAGAAAGCTAAATCTGTGGTTATGGCTTACTTACCAACAGAGCTTTTTAGCATGCGGTAGCTACTGCGGAAGTCAGAGCGTGGCAGTTGCCTGGCTTGGGGTGTGAAGTTAGTACTAAGGTGTGTGGGCTGTTCCATAGGAAAGCCAACGGTTCCTCTGCAGTACAGAGCAGAGCAGGGCTGAAATCTCACAGGCTTGGGGAATCCTGTATCTCTGGATCCTATATGTTTCTGGGAAATGGAAATTTTCCCATGATTGACCTGACTATGGGAATACTTTGGACAACAAAATAATTCAGGTAAAATAATACTCATTGAAATTTTCAGAGAAAATAAGGAAATGCAATATGAGAACTCGTCAACTTCTGAATGTTACAGATACAGAACTTGTTCAGTGTAATAAAAGAATCATGGGAAAAGCAGAGGCAGAGAAAACAAAGCAAAGAAGGTACTCGACATTTCCATGGCATATAAACCTAAATTCAATATTTTAAGTGTGAGTATTTACTGTTAGCCCTGCAACCTCAGAAATGCCTACAGCATATGCATGTCATTCATGGTTTTCTACAGTTCTAATTCAGCATGCTGCTCAAGTTGTTGGAAGAAAACTTGTGAGGAGAAAGGGCAACACTGAACAATGGCAAAATTAACCTTGCAGTAACCAAGGCTGGAATCCAACTTGGCTTCAGATAAACACAGATAAATGGATTTATAAGTTCTTTGCACCGGAGTTTGTGTTTGACCCAAATCACACTCATTAAGGGTTTACCCCTGCAAGGACGGTCATAATGCAGGAAATCTTTAATCTCATACTGCTTTTGTTTTCGCTTGGCCTAATTAATTGTAACGGGCAAACTTCTCATTAAGCCCATAGCACCATCACTCGTGTGTCATTGACTGGTTTTCTGCCCACCTCACATTTTGTGACAGCGTACGTTAGCCTATGCAGAAGGCTGTGTTGTTACAGCTCGTATTTAAGGTAGTGGTATCGCTGAATGGTTGAGGTTGGAAAGGACCTGTGGAGGTCATCTGGTCCAACCCCCTTCTCAAGCAGGGCCATCATAAGCCATCCAATAAAGGATGAGGATTGTCCTTAGCCCTCCTTTTGTTGTTAATGTACTTACAGAAACATTTTTAATTGTCTTTTATAACAGTAGCCAGATTAAGTTCTAGTTGGGCTTTGGCCTTTCCAATCTTCTCCCTGCATAGCCTTGTGACATCTTTGTAGTCTTCCTGATGGGCCTGCCCCTCCTTCCAAAGACCATAAACTTTCCTTTTCTTCTGAGTTCCAGCCAAAGCTCTCTGATCAGCCAAGCGGGTGTCTTCCCCGCTGGCTCATCTTCCGGCACATAGGAACAGCCTGCTCCTGCGCCTTAGGGATTTCCTTCTTGAAAAGTGCCCAGCCTTCCTGGGCTCCTTTGCCCTCCAGGACTGTCTCCCAAGGGACACTGTTAATCAGTTCCCTAAACAGGCCAAAATCTGCTCTCTGAAAGTCTAAGATGGCAATCCTGCTGACCACCCTCCTTATTTCAGGGTTAGGGCTGAGAGCACCACAAAGCCTAGAGCTCCAGGGACAATAGGGATTTCAAAGGAATGCCAAGGCAAGCACGGCACTGCACCAACATTGCTCCTTCCACACCTTTCCTGACTGGAACACCCATGGTGCTGGCCACATCAGCCTCAGTCCCAAGATGACATTGGGGTTTGAATTAGGGTTCAGAGATCCACAAAGCCGACAGGTCCAGGGACAAGGGCTGCAAAAGGCACACCACGAGGAGCACTGCACTGCACCAACACTGCTCACTGCAAGAGACATTACACATTTCCTTCTTTCCCTTGCAGCCCATGTCATAACTTATAAATGAGCAGACAGATGCAGGGGGTGCAGAAAGGCACTGCCTGTGAGGCAGGCTGGAACAAGTCTGCCACAGCCTTATAACCCAAGAACGGAAGTTTCAAGTGACTGTCAACACACATGGGAGTGGGAATATTTGGGATGGCAAAGTCACACCTTTTTGTTTTGTGCAAGAGAAGGCAGGGCAGCACTTTGTGCCCAGTGGAGTTTGAACAGCTGAGCCTCAGAAAGGTCAGAAGAGATTACAGGGGTAAGACAGGAAGCGTTGCAGAGGTGGTGAAAGGCAGAACGAGACACTCATCCCTTCCAAACACAGGTGGAAGAATACTATTTCAAGGACGACACTAATACTTGCTACCAAGAAACAGAAGGAAAGTAGAGGCTCAAAGAATGTGGACGGAGCAGAAGAGTTTGTTCTCACTATCATTCACATTTGTTGGCTAGCTTCCGCTCCTGGGCAGAAGCTTTAGGGGCAGTGACAAAAATCTAATTAGAAAATATAATCTCTCTCATGAATTATTAAGTATCCTCATATCTGGTTGTAATACATTAAAATCACAAAACCAGCAAAATATACTAAATCAACTAAAGGGAGATTTTTACATCAATCACATTCTATTGCTTCCTTTTAAAACGCTTAAAAATAAATGCTGGTTTATGCCAAGAAGCATTTTTTCTACAGGAGGATGTAAAAGTTTCTGAAAGCAATGAAAGAAACTTGTATTTTCTCTTCCCTTTAAGACTAAGCAAAACACAAACCAAGCTGTGACCAGTTATAGGAAATAAAAACCTCTTTTCTTGTTTTTCCCTGTGTACCCATCTGCATGTTCGTGTTCGCTTAAATGTGACAATCCTGCATTTTCACCTGTGAAGCCAGAGCAGATCTCTCTACAACTGTAATTTGTTCACCCTTTACCCAAATTCTGAACTGTATTCCTTTCCATTAATGATTTTCACTCACTTTGTACTAATGTGAATGATTGCATAAGGTGCAGAGGAAAAGAAGATTTTCAGCTGTGCATCTCAGGGAGAAAAGGTTCTGCATGAGCAAAGCAGCTGTAACTGCTCACATGCAGTTGTCCTAAGAATGGCATGGCCATGTCTTCATAATTTCAGCGCTCCAGCTCCCTGTTTGAGTAGCAGCTCCAGATCATATAGTGCAATTTGAAATCTTGGCACTTGGCTTTCAATAATTCCCTGTTAGATTACTGTCTGTGGAAGAGTATATAACACAACTGCTACAAATGCTGGGAGCAAAATTTTCAATAACAACTTAGCGCATATGATAACTTTCCCAATTTCCTGCATCTACACCACCTATCTCTTTACTCTGGTCTGTAGCAGCTTGTTTCTTTATTGAACATCTGCCTTGGGATCCCCTGTCATAAAAAGTAATAAACACATCAATCCAAAAGAAAGAGTATTGCATGGCCCAAAACTACTTAACCAATCAAATTGGCAGCTGGTAGCACGAAACTAAAGGGATAAAACTCAGAGGTGCTTTTTATACAGGGTATTTCTAATGATATTACACACCTGCTACCATTTTGCACACCTAGCTGCCTGAGTGCTTCTAATAAGTTAATTATAGTTTCTAGCACCAATTATACATTTCAACCTTTGTGGAAATAGCAAGCAATGGGATTAATTTGTAAATCTGCTATCTCACTGATATTTGACAGCTATTGCTTTGATTCTCCTTCCTACAAAATACAGATGGATTGTCTTGGGAAAAAAGCATTCTTTAACTAAGTATTAATAAAAAAGCACAATAAAAGTGCCTTGTAGCTTATTATCTACAGGCCCCACAACTTGTAACTGTGACTGTAATTATAGTTGTTCTAGTTTCCCCTGCAGGTTTTGCTAAACAAACAAATGAAAAAGATACCCGAAAGGAAAAACAAAAGCAATTGATGCTCTCCAGTTATCATAATATAAATATCCATAGATTACTTGCATAGAGAGTAGATCAGATCTAATCTTTCACTGGAGTTTCTTGTAAATTAGAAATTACATTTACTCCAGGTGTATGTTGTTTGCTCAGTTCATATCCAGCTGTAAATTAGAGCAGTTTTGCCTTTTGGGAGAAAAACCTCACTTTTGAAATGTGTCTTATTGACTGTGTATAAATTACCAGCAGCTGATCCATGAAGTAGATTTGAAGGTAGAACTGCCTATAGGCAACTTTCTTTATTGATTGAAGATTGATATTCAGTTGATTTAAAGAAAAGCAAACTAAAATAAAGCTGCAATGTAATTGCCTACTCTTTTTAGGAATAACAGACACATTATCTCACATAACGCTGTGATTTGACAAGCTATTTTTTCTTTATCCTAGGACTCAAATTAGTATGTCTGGGCCACCTTTCTTTTTGTTGTTTCCCTTCTGCGAATTTGGGAAGATGAAGAGTGGACGGGGCCTGTGGCCAGCCAGCAACTGCACTTCCTCACGTCTGCACAGCCTCGGAGATCGCTTGCGTTGCTTCCGGATAACGCTAATGGGCAGCCGCCACATGTGTCCCTTGGCAAGAAAAAGATCACCACTTTGGGTTAAAAATGCTGAACAACTGTTTTGAATATGAAGTTTGCTTTTAAAGCGTTACCACAGTAAATAACACAGGTCCCCGAGCCATGTGGCCCATGAATTTGTACTTGCTATGGAGCTCTGTCTCACAGTTTAACACATACGTAGGTTAGGTGATTTCTAGTAGGACTGAGTTCTCAAAACAGCTTTTTCCTTACTGGTATTAATAATATCTCTTTTCTAGTTTCATGAAACCTGCAGAAACTTACCCTCTCCGTCAATTAAATTTGGTTCAAATAGGCCCTTGGCTGATTAGGGTAGAACTAACAGACATGAGGGTATAGCAAAACTGCAAACACTATACTTCTTTAGGAAACCAGGTTAAAGAATTTATTTGTCTGAAATAACCTCTGCTCAAGAAGTCAGAAAATTGATGTGCAAAGCACCAGCCCTGATCCAGCAAAGCACTTACACATTTTCTCAACTGGGAAAATCATGCAACTTAAATCTAACCATACACCCAAGTGCTTTTCTGGTTTGGGGCTGGAATGCTCAAGACCTAGCCTGATTCTACTCAAGTGTCACACGGACTATTACAAGCAAACATGAGTTAAGAATGTGTGTCCATTGTGGAGAATTCTTGGAAGCTTGAAAAATGTTAGCTTTTACATAGCCAAAGCACTTCAAATAACATCGCTCTTGATTTATACATGTAAAACAGAGAGACTTGTGGTTTTCCCAGGGTCACCAGAAAGAAGTTGTTTTGTGAGCAGCAGAACTAATGAAGCCTAATTTCCCATGGATTCAAATTCTTTGTCACCAAAATCCTGCCTCTATCCCCTCGCCACAATAGCCTTGCTCTCTCTGTGTTGTTTAGTGTTTCCTCTACCCAGGACACAGACCTCGCTGTGATTGACTGACCAGCTGGCTGCTGCAAAGGACTCCGATGGTCATGTCCTGCTGGTCCCTCCTCCGAAGAGGCACTGCTGTACAGCTATACAGCTCCTTTCTTTTGCCACGTTCCAAACTTCACAAAACATCCTGAACTTGCATTTTGAGACTTGAATTTCCATTTCATATTTGATTAAAGCTGGCCATAAATTCAGAAGTCTTTAGGACAACTCAGAGATGGACACGTGATGACAACGCATTCTTAGAGACGCACAGATTCCCCATTTAGGAGAAGAAACAGAGCCTGTCTTCCCAAGCTTGGTCCACAGGGATACCAAAGCCTTGTTCCTACAGATGGAACAGTCATGCTGAAAACCTTCCCTGCCTGAATTTGATTCCCCTATTAATCACAGAAAGTGCTAACTTATTTACTCTGCTAAAAGCACTACTTTCCACAAAACTCCACAGTAAACTCAGAACTGCGGCGGAACACTCCCACCTACCTTTCTGCCTTCCAGCATGTCCACAAGCTTCTTCCAGGCTCTTTGAGTTCCTTCCCATCATTTTTCTAGCTTACTCCACTGCCCCAGACTTGAGGCTTTCTCCTGGGCAGCCGGGAAAGTAAACGGAGCTTGTGCATATTTGCTTCCATTTCCTGTCATCTCAGACTTACTACAACTGTGGATAACCACGTCCTTCATGTTTCAGGCCCCAGAGAGGGTTGGCATCTTGCACATCAATGAATTTCAATCTCCCCCTGCCAAAGGAAGCCATTCCTGAGTATTTGAGGACATTATTCCAATTCCTATATAAGCCCACACATATATGATAGCCACCTTCAGGGCTTACACAAGACAAATTGAGGACACAAGGAGCCCACTAAAGCAGGAAACTACTGTTTCCACTAAAAACACTTGAAATACTTTAACTGCAGATAGCATTAAATGCTACCTGTGGACTAACTATAGAAGGAACTACTAAAGCATGCTCAGCACATTACATTTGTAGAATGCATAATATGACAAACTACTCCTTTCTAGCTGGCACATCTCAGTTTCCCTGTAACAGTAATATTCAAATTATTGTATTTAAGAGGAGAAACCTCTAAAACAGCAAAAGATTATACACTGACCACTGGTGCACTGTTTGTGAGATGGGCTTATGTCTTTTTTTCACTGCTGATCTGTTAATTTCTATCACAGATTTTCAATTTTGACCTTTAAAAAAGTGCTTCCTGCTCCTTCATTCCAATATTTTCTATACAGCTGCACAACATACAATGCACAACTTTTGAAAGATATGTTAAGCATTTTGTATCTGATTCCTAATGGAAATCAGCAGGTAGATAACTCATAATTGCACACAGCTGCTTCTACTATTTGGGGCCCTTAATTTTGATGTATGTGGTTTCCTCATTAACATTTGAGGGGTTTTCTTCTCTCCAATTATATTCTCTCTAAAAGTGCTGGCAAGGCCACTTGCATGAGAAGGGTGGAACTGCAGTGCAGCACCTCATTTCAGAGTACATTATTCGTGACAGGCAGGCAAAATCACTTCCCCGAGTGTTTATGTGCCCTCCTAATGGACGTAAGGTCTGCCAACCTTCCCCTGTATGACTTTCCTGTGCTAAGGTACATGAGTTCCCGGAGCTGTTGAATTTGTCTGCTTTTTAGCATTGGGCATGGCACAAAGATCTATGTTGTTCTGTGTGACCATACCAATCATCCATCACTAGTAGTTACAATAACATCTTTCTCCTTGTTTTTAAAAGCCCTTTGAATTAGATTCTATTATAAGCTAACATACCACAGATGGTCAAGTGCCGGTGAACACAGAGAAGGCAGACGTTGTTCAAAACCACCTTTGTGATCTATCTAAGCTTCTACCTCTGGGAGAAAGTCAAGGGACTTAGGTGATTAAAGATGACTTTCCTCAACTAAATTTAGCTACCTGAAAGTTACAAAAGCAAGTTAGCTTAGCTCTCCCTAGAGCCAATGGGAAGAGACAGGCTTCTTCAAAGAGAGTTCCTCCTAACCTGAAATAAATACCAAACCCAAGTGTAATCCTCTGGAGCTGCTTTTTATTTTTCATTGGTTATGGAAACCATCTTAGAATATGGACCTGACTGTCAAAAGATCATTGCTTAGATAGATGAATGGACAGTTTTCCCAGTGGTTCTAAAATGATGGCAATCTTGTATGTAAAAAAGAAACAGAAAAAAATATCTGAGAGGAATTAATAAATATCTGAACATAATTATGCTATTTTAAAAACAAATGTACCATATTCTACTGAAGGTGGGGAAAACATACTAAGAGAAGCTGAGAAAAAGTTTTGTCTCTCACAAAGGAAACAGCACAAGCTACCTCTCTTCTTCTGCAGAATTTCCCTTAAAGTAGTTACACCTAGGTGAGAAGACAGTACTTAATTTCTATTTGGAATAAGAAACACAAAAGTATATATAAATGATGCCAATCCTCCCAATGAAGGGTCCAATTGCACATATACTGCACCTTTTTAACCACAGATTCCATCCTATCACCCATCAGCTTGTATTATCGTATTTGTTCCAGCTGCCACTCTAAAGCTCCACGCACACTCAGTACTATCACCACTAAACACTGTCAACAGGCCAGGTTGCAACAATGGAGATTGTACTTTTGCTACTCAGGTATGTTTTTAATTAGGATTTCTGTATTTGCCACCTATTATTTGAGTCTGCAGGGTTCACTTGCATTCCATTCAGCTGTAAACAGAAATTCTAGATGCTTGCTTCTTACATGAAAGCTAACCCAACATTCTTACAGAATCACCAATTTCCAGGACTTAAGACTTTAAGTGAAATATCAAATATTGCACGCCTTCCAACTGACAAGAGGACACTAATATGATTTGAACACAGTGATACTGCAAATCAAACCCCTATATTTTGATGCTTTCCTTGTTCTTGGATTTAGAAAACGTACACAGAATGGCCTCAGTCCGGACTCCCCATGTCACAGATCTACTACAGCCTTAGTCCCTGCCTGGGCCACTGAGGGCAACGGAAATACACAGCACAGATTAAATACATTCTTCCATCGAAATGAGCAGACCTGTATCTTCTTCCCCTTCCTTGGAAGCAGTTTCACGTGTCTGCAGATACACAAGGACAGGAAGGGGAGTTGGCAGTACTACAGGTTTTAATGGGTGGGTTCCAGAGGGGGCTGGTGCCCAGGCGGGATGGCAGCTCTGCTGGAGATGCACGGCATAGTCCTTGCTGACACGCACTTGCAGGAGCAGAAGGCATTCAGTCAATGATACCATCGCCACGCCGTAGGTAACAGAAACACACCAAAACCAGACTCCAACGTGGTATTTGTTTCTTTTAAAACAATTGGTTGGCCCCCTCTGACTCCCTCCAGAATACGGCCACCACTTGTTGTCAGCAGGATATACCCAGGGTCGGACATGCTGGAATGTGCTTGCATACAGTGTCTTTGTAGTACCAGATTTTTCTGGATTTACTCAGTATTATGCTCATGTTCTGAAGAAGACTACTTACCACTCCCATGAAAACAGGGCTCTCGCAGTGTGGAAAAGCCCCACATCGACTTTGGCAGTGCCATACCCACAGTATCTCTCCAGTTTCATTTTGCTAGTTTGATCTGGTTTTTATTGTAAGAACATTATCCGCTATGACCCTCTATTTATTTATTTTTAATCCAAACATATTAGGTGTATTAACATGTCATCTGCTCTTTCTGCCCCACTCCAGGAAGCCCCACTGCAGTAATCAGTGGGTATGGCAGTGGGACCTTATTCATCCCAGATGTGAACAACAGCCCTCCCCATGGCTCTTGCTGCCTGTCCGATTGTGAGGGAGTTAAAACCCTAATTTATCTATTGCAGGACACTTTAAAGATAGAACCCTTTTATTACAGCTTGGTTCAAACCCTCGGCTTGCACCAGCGTCGCTCAGCAGAGCATTTGGTTTTCTCTTTACATCATATTTTAGTGAACGTTGTGGTTTATAAGGTAAAATGATAAATGGCCTGACTTAAATGACCGGAGGGTATCTACTTTCCTGCTACTCTATTTAAAAGGTTTCTGTGAACATTTTACACACCTTATTGTGTGACTGTGGCTGTCTAATAGCAAAGGAAACAATAGCCTCTGATGTCCACAAAGGCAGGGCATACCACACAGGTGCCATGTTTTACAACACCACTATATCTTGTCATTCAGAAGTGCTCCCTGAACAAATTGCCTGTCATATTTAAAGATAAAATCTGACAGTGCCAGAGTTGACAAGTAGTCCTCAACCCTGACATACAACACGGAGCTGAATTTTGCTGGATTCACTGTAGATGGATTTGTCTTTAGAGATTCACAGCAAAGCCAACCGCTGGCAGAGCAGCAAAAATTATTTCAAAACATTGCTAAGTGTCAGACTTTATTAAATGGTTGCTTTTAAAAAAAAAGAAAAAAGCTTCTGTGTTATCTTTAGAAAAGAACTGCACAGAAATGTTTTTACATATTTTACTTCTCTGTAAGATGATGATGTACAGTGTTTCTAAATAATAGACAATACTGCAGTGCCTTTCAGGAAATGTGTTTTCATTGCTCCGTAACACTGGGATGTATTTACACTACAGGAGCTTGGGTTCTTTTACCTTCTACCCCGTGAGGCTCTGAAAGGTACGTACAGCAAATAAAAATTAGGAAGTAACGACACAGCCATTTCAGTAATTACCACACGCTGCTCAGGAGTTACTGGGGAGTCGGAGGGTTGCCCTGGGTAAGCAAACACTTGCTGCAGGGCCGTTTACCCCCGGTAATACTAAAGGGAGCCGAGGATTCACGTTATAGGAGTGTTAAACGGCAGTGGCAAGGGCAGACTGGCAGAGGCAGGGCAGGCACTCTCCAGGCGTGCTGAAACCCCAGCCCGTCATCTTTCCAAGTCAGCCCCGTTTCGTTTTGCTGTGGGGTTCTGAGGGGATAAAGAGCCACGTACACATTCACCTTCATAACCATTTTTTGCCCATGTTAGATCACTGCACATTTAACTCCTCCCTTGGCCATGAGACTTTTGCATGTGCAACGGGAGAGGACACGGGTGTACCTGGGGTCAGCAAGTATCACACGGAGCGTGTTCAGGGGCCAGGCAGACTGCAGGACACGGAGCCGAGGCAAGTCTAATGAGCAATCTCAAAAGACCTGCCACAGTAAGCACAAACAGTTCTGGTTCTTCAAGGAAAGGGACCCTCACCTTATAGAAGTGAGTGCAAGTACGTCTGAAAAGCGAGACAAAAAGGGTGAAAGGAAGGGCTGTGCCATCTCCCACGCTGGGCGACAGCAGGAAGGTGAAAGCTGCAGGGCTGCAGCCACAGTTCTGAAGGGTCTGTGGTGCAACTTGTTCCTCTGACAAACTAGTGCTAATGTAGGAATCTGGGCCAGGAGTATTAATGCAAGTGTCCTGGGTATCCAAAGTGGATGATTGATGTCAGTTAAGCTAGGAGCAATGACTGGAGAGCCTACTGTTACATCTTGCATGGAAAACCGACATGTGCAGAAGGCTGTGGAATTACAAAATTGAGAATTAAGCGGTCAGAGACAGGCAAGGTCTCAGCTACTGCTCACATCTCCAATTTATATTTCAGCCACTGACCTGCCATGGAAGTCAGAATTTGAATTTAGGAATAATGGGTGAAAATTCCAGGATGCCTTAGACTTTCTGGGAACCAGTAACCTCAGAGGGACAAGCAAACCAACCCTGCCTTTGTTCAGATACACGAGCTCAGCAGTGGCTCTGATGCTCTCTGGGTGGTGGGATGTCCCTTCCCTGCCGCAGCGGGTCACTGCCCAGCAGTGGTGCTCCCCCTGCGCTGATGAGTGTTGGGGCAGATCTGCTCCTCCTGTGTGTACGATTCATATAACACCACAGGGGAATGAATATCTGTGACAGTGACAAAGTTCAGGTGGAGATGGAGCCCACCACCTCTACCCTAATCATCTGTGCCCAGCCTTACCCCATCCCCCAGCTGAGACTTATGCCATGGGACATGCTAAGCCCCAGCAAAGGATTGCTCAGGTGTGAATTCATTAGTTGCAGTCCTAACCTGACTTTTCAGCCCTTTCTGAGTAGCTCTTTTACTGCCTCCCTGAACTTTAAGCCCTGGGCTGGCTCTGTGTTTTTCACCTGCTGGATAAAAATACCCGTTGCCACCACCAGCTGCACTTAGCACAAGAAGAAAGTAACTCAGACTTTACTAAGGTGACCCATGCAGGGACATTTCTCACTGTCTCCAACAGCAAAGACACTTAGGCGAGCTTCCTCTTCTCTCTCACAGAACTTTTCTGTAGCATGGACCTCTACTAGTCTCTACACTGAAAAACTCCCTGAGTACTTCATCATCCCGTTTCCCACAAAGCATGACTTTGCCTTTGGAACAGTGTTAGTAAAAGCTGTAATTGTCATTCTCCTGGGCTGCATCAAATCTTATTTAAGGATGGATCTTCTCACAATTTCTCTTAGAGGCACTTTACCCGAGAGAGAACCAATCCATTATTGGAAGAAGATGTTCTGACCCCATTAGCTGGGCAGATGTGTGTTTGAACTACAGACCTCTGCGCATCCTCAATTCAAGATGAGCGAGCTCAGGCTGTGGTGTGTAGAAGGCATGCATCCTCAGAGATCCCTGTGCATGCTGCTCTGTGCCATGCGGGCAAGTGCCAAATGCACATTGCGGTGGGCAGCTGAGAGATCCGTATGCCAAAAGGTGGTTGAAATGAGTGAATGTAAGGGTATGCAGATAAATAAAAAATCCTGAGAAGTGTTACTTTGGACATACACTTTGTTTAAAAATCAGCATTGGAAAGAAATTCTGCATGATTTATAATTCTCATATTGGCATGTGCTAAAAATTAGTGTGTAATATGGAATTTTTAAAAAAAGACAGCTCTGTTCTCAGCTCACTTCATGCGTATTTGATTCTGGCCCTCTGAGAATACTGGGAGCTGCATAATACAAGTGCGTGTAACCTTTAAAAGTGAAAATGTCATAACTTAGTCTTAGTTAGTTAATTGTGGCCCTGACTCTAATGCAAGTACTGTTGCCCAACAAGCTTTGCATTACATCGATTTTTCTTCTATCTGCTGGGAGTTCTGGTAAAAGAACAATAGATCTAATAATATCAGCAAAGCAAAGAAAGTAAGAAACAGTGAGCTCTTCAAAAAAAGTAGGTCAAGTCACAATCAATTTCCAGACCTGAAATTATGTTTTTAAAATGTATGTTTAATACAAGACCTTGTTCTATGTCTATCAAGTCAAAGCTTGTAGGGTTTAAAGTTCCTGAACGACTGCTTCATCAGGTAGCCCAGAGTTAGGCCCCAGAGGTTAAGCAATAAAAGAGAAACCAAAATAACTTGACAGTTTCTGCAGCTAGTTGAACCCAGCAACAGCTCCTTAAACAGCTTTTACATTCCTATGGTTTGAAATGCCATAAAGCCACAAGATACACTGAAAAGCTATGAATTTGCTATGTAGGATTTCACTTCCTCTTGTTATTAGAGGTCATTAAATTGATTAGATGTTACTAAAATCCTTGCAAACAGAAAATATGAAGGCTTATAAAAGAGTACTCTTCATTTTCATCCTAATAATAAAATGCAAGCAGGAACAGGATAATAGAAGCCTAATTTACGAAGTGCCGTTAGCTTCAAAATCTTAGTGATACTTATGCAACGTTTCATACATACCTGTTGAAATGAAGGATTGTTGTGCAAAGAGGATGTCATATTGATTAGACAAAAACTTCCAAGCATGTTATCTGTACCAGATAAAATGATTCAGTTAAAAACTCTGAAACTGTACTCTTCACTCACTGAAAAAGCCAGTATCCAGCATGACACAAACTCGCTCTACTTCTTTGTACCTATTTACAAAATCACCGTGGCTCTTCTGTTTTGAGATGATGGTCCTTTAATTTGAATGATCTTGGAATAAAAAACCCAACATTTTAGAAAATGTTTAGTAAAAATATCTTCTAGTTATGACTGTATGACTGCAAAATAAGGACACTCGGGCTGACAGATAAATTACACACCTGCAACTTCAGCGACGTAACTGGAGACCTTTTAGTTCAGAAACAAAGTCTTATCACTGAAAAAAAAGAATATATTTTAGCTCTAGCAAGACATATAACCTTTCTGAAATTCTTATTTGCGGGTTGATAACCGCATGTAACAGGGTGCTAGAGTCTTTATGATGCAAGAACCCTTGCATCTCCTTGAGGAGAGGGACAAGTCCCTCTCCTCAAGGAGAATTTATGTTCTCATGACAAATTTTCTATAGAAAGGGTGGAATTAGGGTAAAATTAAAAATTCAACAAGCAATGCACCCTGATAAAGTCTCTGCCTCATTTAAGACAAACTGCTCTTGAATGCAGAGACTGGTAGTGTTTTAATCCCCCCTGAACATGCCTACACTTGAGTGGAGTAAAGTTTCCTTGGACTTGTGTCCCTTCAGAAAAGCCACCCTGATGGTTGCATCTTTTTTTGAAAGGTCACTGTTGCCATGTGTTTTACTCATATTTATGAAAAGGAACAGGAAAATCTAAGGAACCTTTGGCTCTGACAGAAACATAAAAAATTTGAACAGCTTAAGGTACTCTAGATCCCAGGGATGCTCATCTTGGTGTTTCTAGATACACGTAATAAACGGTACAATGAAATGTAAAAAGTATTTCAGGATGATATGGGTTTCACACACAGGTCTCCATCCAGTTGCCTGTATACTGACTTTTGGTTAAATCACTTAAACTTTTTCTAAAACCAAGAAAAGAATGTTCTACGCTGAGAAATAAGATTTGTTACCTCTTGGATGCCTTGCTGACTCTAAGCTGGAGTGTCTGCAAATAATGCTGTCAACTCTTTTTGGCTTGGAGACCCCTTTTATCCTGGCAGAGAATGACCTGGCCTTTGTTATTTCCATTTTTGTCACCTCTTGGCTGGAAACTACTAATGCAGAATAACTTGGGCACACAGCCTTTGGCATTAAGGGAACTCCAGGTAATACAGAACATCGCAGTGCATCTCAGCTACAGGGGCATACGCACACGAATTGTTCTGCTGTACTCTATAGTGGCACTCTTTGGATTACCAAAGGAAATTTGCAGTATTGGTCCTTGCCTTGCTCTGTGACCTCAGTCTGAGGTAGCTTTACTTCAGGCTACCCGCACCTCTGAGACAGAGACAACTGATGATGACTACTGCCTTCACACAGCAGAACCCTCCTTGGCTCTGAGTAGGAGATAACACTATGAAATGAAGTTCCCTAGGAACAACAGACATCACAAACCTCACCACCTCTTACTTTACATGCAAGACACACTTATTTCATATTGCCTCATTTAACATGCTAACTCTACTGCAACAAACAGAGCAGAGTTTAGATGCTCAAATGGGTTGATGCAGTGCTGGTAGGAACTGAGTTCCTATCGCTCAAGTAATGTCAGAGTTTGTGTAAAATATAGGAAGTGTGAGGTTGTACAGACAGAAGAATACCTTCTAAATCTGGTAGTGGAGCCATAAATTTTTGCTGAAGGAAACACTATTACAGGGGGTAGAAGTCAGTCATGTCCATTTACGGTATAAGTCTTAACCAAAGTAACAGAAATTAATCTGCCTTTATTACTAGAAGATTTGCAATATAATCAGAATTTAATTCTATTAATTTAAACACTAACATCAAATTCCTCATTCTCTCTTTTATCTATTTACCATTATTAAATTATCAGCATAAGCAGATGAGGATAACTATGCCACGTAACTTGGACTTGCAATACAGTTCAGGCAGAGAGAGTTGCCCCACTGAAGAGGAGATTCAAAGCATCTTTGAAGAATCTTACCTCCCACTATTCAGCATACAGGAAGCTTACAGAAATTGGATGTAGGCACCTGAAGTTAAATGTTGTGAAAAATCATAGAATCATAGAATTGTTTGGGTTGGAAGGGACCTTAAAGATCATCTAGTTCCAACCCCCCTGCCATGGGCAGGGACACCTTCCACTAGACCAGGTTGCTCAAAGCCTCATCCAGCCTGGCCTTGAACACTTCCAGGGATGGGGCATCCACAGCTTCTCTGGGCAACCTGTCCCAGTGCCTCCCCACCCTCTCTGGGAAGAACTTCTTCCTGATATCTAATCTAAAACTCCCCACTTTCAATTTAAACCCGTTACCCCTTGTCCTGTCACTCCCTGACCTTGTGAAAAGTCCCCCCCAGCTTCCTTGTAGCCCCTTCAGGTACTGGAAGGTGCTATAAGGTCTCCCCGGAGCCTTCTCCTCTCCAGGCTGAACAAGCCCAACTCTCTCAGCCTGTCCCCATGGCAGAGGGGCTCCAGCCCTCGGAGCATCTTCATGGCCTTCTCTGGACTCGCTCCAACCAGTCTGTATCCTTCTGATGTTGAGGGCTCCACAGCTGGACGCAGCACTCCAGGTGGGGTCTCACCAGAGCAGAGTAGAGGGAGAGAATCCCCTCCCTTGACCTCCTGGCCACACTTCTCCAAATATACTCCTTCCATTCACTGCAACAACGAGGTATTAAAGGCAAGACCTAACACCTTCTGGAGACCAACGACAGACAAACTGATTCTTTAAGTGGTTTATTTTATAAATGTCAGAAAGAACAGCAATGAAAGAACTGTGGAATGCTGTGATAATGTTTGGTTAATAAACCATTAAGATGTTAATCAAAGTAACTAGAAAAGTAGTGCTCTCAGTAAAGTACTACCAGACTACCAAATAGGTACCGGACAAAAGTGCTAACAGGTGCATAACAAGCAGTCCAGTTTGTTCCAGCAATGGATGTTCACCTTGATAAATAGCAGGCAAATACCCACAGGGTATTTTCTTAGGCATTTCCTAGTACAGTAGTTATATTGTGGGGTGGCCCAGTGAGAATATTGAAAATATAGCTATAAAAGCATAGACTGTATTATCTATATACTGCATAGCTGCATATTCTCCATGGAATAATTAAGTAGTTCCAATAAAATCTACCTTTCCCACTGAGAGCCCAGGGACTTGGAATGCAACTAAAAGATTTACTGGAAAGTTTAATCAAGCATTAGGAGGCCTGAAAGATCTCTGTTACATGAGATGTATTATTTTATGTTATGCAATTAGGTAATACGTTAAATATGACATGAAGAGGACAGATTCCAGCTCAATTTTCAGATATATCTTTGGAGACAATAGTTCTGTGAGAGCATCTTCAGTCTGTAACCTGAGCTGATTAACTGGAAGCATTCGAGACACGGCAGCAGTGGAGGGTTACGTATGCTCCGTTCCAGCATCAGCTACAGAACACAGCTACACTTCTGACCCCTGCCTCAGTTTCTCTATGTAAAGCATCCTGAGATCTTCAGAGAAAAAGCTACCTTAAAATAATACCACAATTAGATATTGAATTTTTCAGTGAAGCTATTAAGCAGAGGATCTTGGATAATTTCCTATTCCACATACATTACACTTTGGTGGATACAGTGACATAGGAAAAATAAAAAGAGAAAAAGCTTCTGAGAATATACAGGTGATTTCACTACATTCATTTTTTCTTTTTTTACGTAGACATTCATCTTCCACAAGAAACCAAGCTTCTCAGGACACAGTGAATAGCCAAAAGCCCTAGTCACACATGCTTAGTTTCAAAGTTATGGTACTACTCAGAGAGAGAAATAAATGTATACTATATTAAAAACAATCATCACAGCCCTTTAAATGATTGGATAGTTTAGCTTTGAATGCAATTCAACCAAATAGAGGCTGTAATGGCTTTTGACAGATTGTTCCACTGATCAAGGGACATGTATGAAAATAACTGCCTACCAAGCTCTGATTTGATTTTAAGAAAAGAAAACTGAAGGTTAATGGTAAACAGAAGTTGATTGTTCACATTTTCACTGAAATAACTCTATCTGACCTGTTCTTAGAAGCAGTGAAATAGAGGATAATGGGAATCCTATACACCTGACTTTTTACTTTAGCCTCTAATCAAGGGGACTAATCAGACCAAGATGTGTTGGCATGAAAGCAAATATTTGACGATACAGAGGGGGAGGAGAACAACTTTTGTGACCAAATTCCGATTCCTCACGGACAAGCACTGTAAAGCCAGTGGAGTATTAGAGGATGTAACTATAGCACAGTACATCCTTTTCTATCATGTGAATTATGAATGCTATCTCCAAAGCAACAAGATAAACTGTAGTTTTCATGTCACGTGTGGTGTTCACACCCAAACATCAGCATTTTAATGTGATAATTGTATCAGTTATTTGTTGGGTTTTATTTGACATGTTATTCAGCCAGTTCTGCAGCCTTACTAAGTACAGTCTTCTTGCAGTTGTATAAATTATCTTCTCTTGTTCAACAAATGCCCCAGGCTAAGGTGAAGAGGACAGATGAATGTGAATTAAGATGCAAGCCCAGCCACACTGAAGGTGATGAGTCTCAGTCTGGACTGGAAAGAGAACGGTGGCTCTATTCAGGACTGCCTCTGCCCTTACAGAAGGTGAGGTGACAGCCAGAATCAGGCGGGTTGGGAGTCCTCAAGAACCCTGAATGTTGGTGGTTTTGCCTGAGTCTTTCATCACTACCTGACAGCTCCCTCCCTCCAGTGCTAGATCACTATAGGGATGAGCTTTTCACTCTGCTGTGCCGAGTGCAGTGGCTGTCTTTTTTTGGACGAGGAACCTTGCTGCGAACAGCGTTCTGTTTGTTTGTCTGTCCCTTCCCCATTGCAGGTCACCGTCCCGCTGGGAGAGTTCAGGAGATGAGCTGCAGCAACTTGCATCTCAAACGGGAAATGGGTGTTGAGCAGAGGTGCTCGGTCCATGGAGGGGTAGCAGGACAGAGGTGGAGGTTAAGCTGGGGATCAGGGTTTCTCATGCCTGTTCCTACAGCGAACAACCACTGTTCCCCACTCTACCCTGGTGCACAGTGGTCAGCTCCTACGAAGAGCTGAGGAGCAGCTGCCGGGGGCACAAGGGGGGTGAAGGAGGCAGCACTAACACTGCACCAGGTGGTAACAGTTAAGGGGGAGATCCTGACCTGCACTGTACAAGTTACTGCTCAATGACTCCCATATGAGTTCGGTTCCTAAAGTACATCCCTTGCACCTCACGTGCATCTCCTCTCTTTTCCCCTCCTCTCATCCCAGCTTAGACATCAGCTCCTGGGCTAGTTTACTCTCTGCAACATTAGCCCAAATTCCATTGCATGACACAGGACTAACGGGACAGCACTACAGGAACTGAGCAGTGCCCACTCTTAACATGCTATACTATTTTAGCCATCTTTCATGATGGATTTTAGTGTTCTTTTCTTTTTTTCCTGTTATGGCACTGGAGTCCCTGCATCTGTCCCACAGCATCAAGACGTCCAGCATGATTTTAAAGTACATCTTGCATCATTACCACTGAAACTAAAACTACACCTGGATGATAGTAAGACAACTGATTTGGATATTTATTACGTTGCATACCCATCCTGGACAGTTTCCATTTGGTGATTACTCATGGCATTCTTATTTACACTGTAGATAATCAGAATCTGCTGTAAATCCCAGAGCATAAGCATGATACATTTAATACTGTATTGAGAATAATATTTTTTATTTACATAACCTTTTAAGAAGAAGAAAGGACCTACAGGATAAAATATTTTCATATATAGAGATATTAACAAAACATTATAAAAAAAATTCTAATTACAATGCATAACACAGCAGTTTTCTATCAAATACCCCAATCCAGCCTTTACCTTTCATCCCACCAAATTACAGAAATAATAAAAGTTTTTCATTTTCTGCCAACATTTTCTTTCTATCAGGGTAAAACCAACTCTGTATCAGATTTTTTTTAAAGAAAGCCCTTGCCTCGAGCATTCCATTTGTATTGGTTCCGTGTTTAGTCAGTAGCTTTTGTAAAATTGATGAATATTGTCTAAAGGCAAGTGCAGACAGGCAAACAGATCTGTATCTTCTGTAATCCATTTAGTGTGACGCACACGTGCAAGTGAACTATTTTACCTTAATTCTTTCATGGCTGATGAAAAGTAAATGTAAGCAAAGTAGTGAACTTCACCATTTAAAATGAATCACTGAATCTAATGTCAGAAGTTAATTTATGCTCTCACCTCTTCCATGAAAAAAACCCTGAACTTGGTCCTCATGCCTCTAGAGCATCCAGAGCTGGCAAAGACTTGCTCTACACAGAACATCCATTAGAGGCTGTGTCTTTCAGCTCATCCAAAATGGAAACGGGTTACCTACTCCTGGAATATAAGCAGATTGCTAAAGTATCATTGCAACATGAGCTAAATTATAAATATTTGAATAAAATAATCTTCAAAGTATTTGTCTGTTTATAGCACATAATCCAAACACAGCAATAATTTACACTTCATGTCTCAGTTTTTTTATCGATAGTTACCTTTAACTATGTTCTCCTTTTGGGGTACCCTTTGGCATTTCCAAATGCCTCAAACAGTTCCATCAACCTTACTCATGTCTTTGCTGTCAACTCCTGTGGGCTTTGGAGATATGAAATCTTCTCATACTTTTGTATTTCAACTGAACTCAATCAAGTTACATTGATTTAGATGATGTGAGACTGGAATGCAACAGAGAGCATTAATCCTCTTTAACCAATTGATTATTGGTATTTTGCCACTGCATCTTACGTCTTATCCATTCCAAAGGTGTTCATTTGTCTATGTCGTTGCCATCCATGGCTTAAATGAGTGCTATCTGACTGCACCGTGGCTAGTACTACTTCAGCTAATTCACTAGTTTAAATCTTCAGCATACACAAGACCTAGAATCATGTATTTAAAAAATTCTATTATTGCTGCCAGTAGCCTCTTTTTTTTTTTCCTCCCACTACTGCTGGAAATAATTATTTGCCAATCATTTTTTAATAGCTATGCTTCCACTCAGCTACAAACTACAACATTGATGTGCCTTCTCTACCCTCTATGGCTGTCAGATTCATTTCAGTACTGTGATCCCCATGGTTTCTAACAGTGCTTAATTAAACACAAAGTAATCATAAAGTAACAGCACAAACACAATCCCCTCAAACACTGTGTTAACAGTGTTACATCATTAGCTTGTTTGAATTCATCTCGCTCATTTACAAAGTGATATCTGTTTCTGTGAGAACTGCCTTTTCAAAAGCAGAATTCCCACATCTTCAGCTAGGTTTTCTCTAAGTAATCTCCAAAGTAAACAGTATTTAGTGTGGCATGAATCCAAATATATGCTATTTGCCCATCAGTAAAGCCAACTTTAGCTAGTGAAAGAGAGGAAAAGCTATGCTCATAACATGGTATTTCAGAAAGTTGAGATTCGTGGCACAAGAGACAATAGATAAATGTATGGATCAAGGTTATAATACAATCAAACCTACTTTAAATTATAATTTATTCTTCAGAGAGTCTTTACATTCTACAGGCTGGCTAACAGTTTCCGCAGAAGTACAGGACTACGATGAAAATGCTTGACACAGGTCTCTATACTTTTGCTGGCATAGCTGTGTCAAAGGTGTTAAGAGCCACAATCTCTACTTGATATAATTGTCCTGGCAGGAGCTGGTAGGTGTGGACACAGTTTTATACCACTAAATCTGAATTTTTGCTGGCACAGCTGCTTTAGCTCCAGGGAGGTCTGGCATATGTTATACTGTCAAAAGCACAATTTTTGGCAGTGCAAGCCTCACTCACACGCAGAGCACTTTGCCAGTGCAGTATACTGGTATGCTCTGGGTAAGTCCAGCCTCAACAGTGATTTTAAAGAGAAGATTAACACAGGAGATGTATTAATGTCTTGGTGGCAACATCAAGCTCTGTGTCTTACTGGTTTCTTTTGTAGTGGTGATATAGACTGAGGGCTGTTTCACCATAATACGATTTTTTTCTGCTTCTTATGGCAAAGGAAATGCGTTCACCAACCCAAGTTAAAATAGTAACTTAACCACGTGAAAAATCTCTCATTCAGGAGTGCCCTGTATCCTGCAACAAAGAACTGTCTTTTTATAGCATGTGACTACAAATCAGATCACAAACAGCTTCATTTCTCAGAGTCTTCCGGTTTTGTTCTCATAGGTCTCACTAGATCAACACAGATGCTGCAATGCCCAGTATCACATCACCTAAATCTAGTCTGTCAGGGGAACTGACACCCCAAACGGACACCCTTACCTAGGTCCATCAGCTCTGCAGAAAATGCACTGGGAAACCTGGTGTCAGAATAGGTTTCACGACATGCAGAAACAAAGTAATGGTTAGGATCCAAATGCTGAGTTCCATGGAGCCCAGGAAGTGTAGATTCATGTGGGAAATCTCTCCCAGTCCTACTCAGCTGCCATGATGAAATGCAGCAAGAAACTCTTGGGATCTATGTCAGGATGCTCCTCCAGATTGACTGAGCTGAAAAAACGCTCTAATGAGGAGCCATTGCATAAAGGACTTTCTTGGCCATCTCCTGCATCTCTGTCTGTGTTAGTGGAGGAAGAAGCCACAGCTCTATTCTGAAGATACCCAGTCGGCTCACCCCAACCTGCCCTCTCATTGGGATGCACAGATCATGGATTCTGCTTTGTCATGGGCATGAGCTATGCCTCGTGCTGCTCAAACCTGCCAAGACAGAGGCAGTTCTAGGCACTCAGTGAAGCTGAAATTTAGATGCCATGGGAATTTTTGGGAACATGGATATCCATGGGCTTAGGGTCAATGGGAATTACAGTGGAGGATGAAAGAACTGAGGCTGGTGTCCTAGACTTCAGGTCTTAAAAGCCACCTGTTTCTGTAGGTCTGGGGCCTGGTCTTTTTCATTATGAGAATAACTAAGGTGCTGTGTGAATACCGGTAAAATCCACGTTGACACGTAACACATGATCAAGGAATCACAGAGCTAAAGAGATTTATATTAAACGAAAAGGCTTCTCTCCAAATGACGAGCATCAATAATTCTAGGTTGGAAGGTCACTTGTTATGCTACCCACTGAACAAGATTTTGTAGATTAGCAATTACTTCTTCAAGATCATATGGCAGAGGCATATTACTTCCATCGTCTGTCCAGAAGGGATGGCATTCTGGTTTCTGGTCTTCTGGCAAGCTCTCCGCTGCTTCTGACTGGCATCTGAAAAGAAAAGTAAGCAGAGGAACTACTTAAGTAAAAGTGTATCAAGAAACTGAACACTCAGCAAGGATACATTTGTTCATTAATTTAAAGAGGATGATGATAATAAAAAAGAAATACCACATCTTTTGACCAAATGGATTGTTCATTTCCAGTGAAGTTGATTTCTGTTGTAGGCTTTGTATTTTCTATGGGGATTTCTCAAAAAGCCAATCACAGAGAAAACTCAGTTAGTGTACCTTTATATGGTGAATTATTTTTTCATTATCTCAGCTGTTATTTAAAGTATGTGATTAAACCATTATCAGATTTAAATGTTTGCCAGTTTCCAATGTATTACTAGATTATTGAGAAAGATTAAACTGAATTTACTGCATTAAGGTCAGGGGGGATAGATTAAACAATATTAAAGAAGCCGGACTAGCTTTGTAGATTCTGGAGATTTACAAGTGTATCAACCTGCTTAGCTCTGAAAAAGGCAATATAGAAAGAGAAAATTCTATAAAGATAAATGGAAATTGAGGTTAATAACAACTTCCAATGATGAATAGGTGGGCAAAACTTCAATAAAATTAAATTAAGAGGTTAGTGTATGTTAGTCCCCAGAGAAAATGTTTAAATTACAGTGTTTTTTATTAAATGGATTATTCATCAATACCAGTGAAGTCTAATTATAATATTCAACTGAACTGCAGCCTGCAGCGAAAAGTTTTGTTAGTGGCCACTGCCACATCTCTTCAGATTGGGCTGTATTACAACATGCTGCATCAAAAAAACTGTCATAGTTCAAGGCAGATTTCTACCCCTCTCTTTTTCTCTCCCCTCAAACAATTTGCATTTTGCTGATAAATTAGTGAATGTTTGCAATGGGGCAAGACAAAGAAAAATGCTAAGCATTACTGTAACTTTTGGCATATACTGCAGGTCCACGTAGTTCTTCAAGGAGATAACAAGCAAATTGCAAAAATACCCTGTTATCTAAGAACTTTTTGAAAATTCACGTTCTATAAAGCACATAGTTGTTACAATTTTAAAGTTGTTTTAAACATATATGCGTCTTTCATCTCTGTAAAATGGACTCTAAAAATATTGGCACATGCAACTTTCTTGTCTAGACCGTCGCCCTTCTGGAAGAGACTGTTGGCAAGTGAAAGATGTCGTCTTCTCTTGGGAATTATTGATGGCGGTGTAATCCCCATGAGAAAACATACTTCAGCTTTACACCCATGTTGGTGTGTGGTTAATTGCCGCACCAGCATCCTGGGCACTCAATCCATCGTACATTACACCACAAGGACAGTATTAACACATAACATTCCAATATATCTTCAGCTCTCCACATCAGCCCCTGATAATAGCATCTGTTAACATGCACTAAGTACTATTATGTAGCACATCACTTCATAAATAATAAGATTAGCCGACCTCAGGGCCCTGGGAAGAGTAATGTGTTTAAATGTTCTCATTATTTATTTAAAACAAGAATTAAAGGAACAGAAGCTACTTGTGACAATCCTCTTAGCATAAATATTAAACTGTTTGCATTGATAAGCTGCACTGTACAGAATAACAGAGGATTTGTTTTGCCGGCTGCTTTACAATAGTTGTTAGAGCAAATGCAGTTTAGTGTATGAGTTCTGAGAGGTACTTAACTGATTGTGCCATCATGTTCTGAAGACATTTTCCAAATTATATAAAGGAACAGGAGAAAATTAATATGCCGGGGAAGCTGAAACTAATTACAGCATAACTCTATAAGGCTTTTAAAATCTTGCCTTATTTTCTGTCTTGGCACAAAATAACAAGCTCAATTTGCTGGGGAGTATAAGATATTCCAGTTTAAGCATTTCAATCTAAAAGTGGCTAAATTAACCACGTAGAGATTATTGCTGATGGCAAATCAAGAAGCTCAGCCGGTAAATACTACAGGCACGTTACGTGGCCTGCAAAACTCAACTTACAATAACAAACATTCTCTCACACATCTGCTATTAACGACACTGTTTTCACTGAGAGGAAAACCAACTTTTAGCTCCTCGACCATTTCAGAGACCTTATCTCACTTTTCATGTCTGTTTCCTCCCTTGCTCTCTCCCACAAAGGGATTGACCAGCTTTCCACTCACATCTGGGCATTTGTGTTGCTGTAAATGTGCAGCGGTCACAGTGATGCTGTGACTGGACAGCCCTTGAGCAACTGTTCTAGTTGCTGCTTTCCCTCTATTTTTCTTACCAGCAGATCCATCCCTGAAAGGTCACCCCACAACTAAGCATGTGCCTTTAACTTCCAAGCCATTGTGCACTTGGGAAGTTTTAGCCATATCACGTTCCGCATGAGGGATTAGAGGAATGGAAGTGTGTCAGGTCCTTGGACTTCCTGCGCAAGTCCAATGACAGAAATGCATCAGTGTACTGCAAAGGTATAAAAAAGGTGAAAGAGTGCTGTAATATTCCAAGTTCTGCAATCACATAGCTCTTTTGTCTTTCTTTCCTTTATTCCACTAGCAAGAACAGCAGTGAACATTACGTTTTTACATTTTGCAAGTCAACTATTTTGACCAAAATTACAATCCCTGTGCTGGGTCCGCTGGCATCAATGTCAGCTCAGGTTGCTCATATGTAAAGGTGTGGGGCTGGGTTCTCAGCAGGCATCGCTGCACCTCGCAGTTCGTTAAGCAATTCACCTGAATGGCATCCACAAGCTTGTCTGCAGGCCTCCACATACGTGCTTTCTGACTCAGAGTCAGGGTGCAAGAACAGTCCTCTCCAGATGAGTATGTTACTATCAATTTTAATAAATTTCTGTGGGAGAAATTGTTCCTACGATAGTATTTAATTTAATAAAAGAGAGACAGACCTGAAGATCCTGTGAGAGGATAGCAGCATTTTTAGCTGAAGCAGAACTATCAAAGGTACTTAAATAATTGCACGGGATTATTTCAACTTTCTTTGTATCTGGGAAAAAATAATGTAAGTTAGCAATGATAACTCAGGATGAACAGAAATTCTAGCTTTTCCCAGATACAAAAGAATTTATGGAGCTCCATGTAGGAAACACTGCAGACTTTGAAGTAGGATGGTGGTAGTGGGAAAGGACAAAGATTTTTAATGTTATAAGTTAATGAAAATATTATATATATCAATTAAAAACTGTTATAATAAAGTCAAATCTTTAAAAAAGAGTAGACAATCTGTGGATACTGCATGCACAAAATGTATTGAGTATGTATAACACATGCTCTGAGATACAGAACTGACAGCAAATCCAGAGGCACCTTTCATACCTCATTTGCAGCAGGAAACCAGAAAAACTGCCATGATGTATTTCAGAGCAATTTAGCTCCAACATGTTGATAATACTTGTTCACCAACACACTAACAAAAGGAGGATTTGTCCAAAGCTGTGCAGAATGCAGGGACTGTACAGTCCCTACTTTCTTGCTAAAGTAATCAAGACCTGTGCCAGTTTCAATTAAAAAAAGCCCATTTTTAAGGAAGAATTAGTTACTGTTGCAGTGCACATTCTCACTACCTCTCCCATGTAAACTTCACAGATTTTTGATCCCTTTTTTTGTCTACTTTTGCCAAATGGACTTTGCTCTTTAACACTTACCAACAGCTGAATATTAATTTAAGATCAAGTAAGTCATGACAAACCTTTGTACGACTATCTGTATGACAAGATGCAACACTTTCCCTTGGAAGGTGGCTAAGTTCACCATGGGCAGGTGCACACTCACTGAGACAGACAGTTGCCTGGTTGTGGTCCCCGGGGCTGCACTGACAATTTGATGCTCAGGGTATCAGCTACATTAGAGGACACTGATCACGATGCTAAAATTAACCAAGCTAGCTAAAGTGTGTGTTAATTATGAGTATGCAAGCAGTCAATAAAAGGTTAATGCAAAAGTCAAAGGATAAATTTATTTCAGCATTGCATCACTCTACTGACTAAATGACTAACATTATGCTTTGTTTTTAATCGATATATTTTACAGTAATGCGTGAGCCATTGATTTGAAAAACAGTCTTCTTTCTAACAGTTAAGTTTTGCAATTATTAAGTATCAAGTATCAATAGACTTAAAACACTCTTATTTCAGATCCCAGACTTTTTTGTTCTGTTGTCAGGAACAGGAACACATATAAGCCAGGAGGTGGCCAGCTCGGGTTCTGCTGATGTATGTGATTAATGCAAATAAGAATAATTACTTAGGAACCTAAATAAGGCACTGTGAATTAGGGTCCCTGGATTCTATTGCGCTGTTTGTCTACTCCACAGAAGTGTAGTCAAATCAGATCAATAGGGGTCAATTTGTGGCTCAGCCTGCACAGGCATGTTAAGAGTGAGGAGACGACACGAAGAGGCCAGTTTCCTAGACAGTACTAATTTAGCGGCCTGTGCCTAGTAGTTCAAACACCGATGGAGATCCTGTGGAAAATCATACGGTAAGTCAAGGAACATGGATCTGGCCATCTTCCCCATGATACGGTCAGAAAAGGAGGGTGGGATATTTGCTCTGCATGTACAAAAGTACACATTCACCTATACATGCTTACCCCAGCATTTGTGTAATTATTATGTTTTATATGGGAGTTATTTCCTCCTTCCATTCATGCTAGAATAAAGGTAATACTGAGCTGTTATTCAGAACTTCAGAATATTTTTTAAAACAGTGCCACATGTAAAATCAGAAAGTTGTCAACCTCGGCAGAGAGTATTTCTTTCAGTTGTTCCCTGCTTGTCTCTACCGTGGCTTTGCATAACTAAAACATTACCAGGTTTACTCTGCCATGTAAGAACAAAACAAATTACATCAATATTTGACTTTGCAAACCAGATTCCAGAAGTACTGGTCCCAAATAGGCAGTGAAATGAAGTGGCCAGATGGAAAGAGCAGGCTTCATTCTTTTGAACCTCTAATCCCTAGTGTATTCCCAAGATGTCTTTCCCATTTACATTAAGTCACTGCTGATGTTCTTTCATGTGCTGTAACCAGAGTGTGGCCAGCCATAAGTAAAGGCTGCGACCAGGACTGCGTTTATAGAAGGGACAAAATGAGTTTGTTTCCAGATAAGAAACTCGAAAACTGAATGCCAGATTGAGGAAGGGATGGGGGCAATATTAGTTAAATTTTAATCCAAGAAAAAACATGTATCAGCTGCACAAATATGCAAGTAAAAATACACGTGATGTCATGTTAGAAGTTCTTTCCTGTCTGCATCTTTCCAAAGTTGATAATGACTTGTGCCACTGATGCATTTGGCCCTTACTACAGAACCAAAGGTTACAGTCACTGACCCAAGAGCTTTGTCTCCAAAGTCAGACATCCCATTGGAAAAGAGGACACTGCTAAAATATCCTGAGGCATCACTGGTGACACGGTAGGATAGCCTGAAAACAGCCAGCATTATCCTTGTGTGTACTTCTACAAAGCAGAATCCATCTTTTAACACTGGCCTGCAGAGTGCATTTTGCTGTTCCGCAGAGAGGCAGGAGCAAGATCAATGAACCTGACACTAAAGAGGCTTAAGGGACAGTTGCATGAACTTGAAAATGTCAGAGTTTCTGTTATTACTCAAATTGTAAATCAGGTAAATATGAGAAAAGCTTCAATTGTTAATACAATGTTGAAATAACAGCAAACAAAGCACTGGTGGAGTCCAACTGCAAAGAGTTTTCGAGGGGTGCACCATTGTGTTTCACATGTTGTTATAGAAATACATGAAAAACAAAACTATTTTAAAAGAATGTTTTGCTTTGCCTTAACTGTAGAGAAATTAAAAGAAATTTTCAACATTTTTTGGCTACAATATTAATTAAAAACTGTAAAGATATACTTCAGTCTAATTATAGGAAAAGATAAGGATTTGCTGCACAGTATCTTCAGCTACAGAGTGGGGACAAAGCCCAAGACCCTCAGAAACTTTCCAGCTCTGGGTGAAAAAAACAGAAGAAAAGAGAACACAAGATGCTCCTTTCTCTGATACATTAATTTCTACTGTGAGTGAATTAATAAACAGAAATCTATCCAAAAGACACTTCTGATGAGATTATCAATGACCTTCCTCACCATGCCCACCAACCCCACCCTGCCAAAGGGGAACACCTGGTAGAAGGCACTGCAGCAACTGTAATGCCACTGGGAAGGATGCTGGCATCGCATGCGTGATGTAAACTTGACTTCCCCAGACACAGCTTTTCCTCTCCTTTGTGGCCTCTGTCCAACAGATCTAGGAACTGTCCGTGAGAAAATCAGCGTGCCTCCTATTCCCACCAGGGAACGGCTGTGTGGGGCAGCCTCCATTCCATCTTTGTTTGATTTTTTAATTAAGAAACATCACTACTCTCTATAAAGTGTAGGGGGTAGGGAAATCCCCCAGAGAAACACTGAATAAATAACACAGGATTTGCTGAAAGATGAAGTTTAATCCAATTTAACCTACAGGCCTACAAATTGTTCCCTTTCAGCCCTGTGTCTCAGGTGCTTCTGTTTCCTGCGTTTAGAATAGTATCTATACAAGCAATGTATCCTGACTGCATGAGAAGCATGTTTATACGTTCTTATATACACACTCCTTCATACCAATACTTGCAAAAAATCCCATCAGTCCAAAAGAGACAGCATTTAGGAGGAAATTTTCAGCACCACAGACATGGATTTAGTTATATACTTTTCATGATCAGCAATGGGATGTGAGTTATTCCCTCTGTGCTCAGAATATTTGGCTTTGACTTCAAACAATGTAGAAATATATCAACCTCAATATCATCTATATTCTCTCAAAAGAAACCTAAAATGCTCTAAGCCTTTGCTGAGGCATCTGATGTTCCAGTCCCCTCTGCTGCACTGTATGATCGGCTGTTTTATTTCACTTACAATCCTTGCTTTCCTATGATTTTTCAGACAAAGAAGCAAAATGTCTGCTATACACTGAGTATAAACACAGCTGACTTGTTTTCCCCAAAGTATTGATTTTATGCACTTTTAAAATAACTATTTTCATTCTGTTTGCATAATCAGCTGGGGCATTGTTCCTCTACATTTACAGAAACACAGATGGAATTGCTGATTTGGAGCCTTTGGAGAGATTTTACAGTATTCTCCAGAATCTAAGCTTCTATTAAAATAAGGTTTCAAGCACTTCTGGTTGTGAAGATAGCCTGGACAATGTAAATTGATGCATGGTTATCTTGTTGAGTCCACATCCAGACAAATGGACGTAATAGCGCCAAGGGAGCTGTGAACTTCCCCACTTATTTTACTGGGTGTTTACCTGGGGCCAGATGCTCCCCTCTGTTGTGCAGAATGGTGTTAAATGACTGAGAAGGAGAGAGGAAAAGGAAATGGAAATAAAAACGAACAAAGAGAAGAAAAAGAAATCACCACAGCCTGCTTCCCAGAGGGCTACAGATGCCCTCCCTTGCCAGTATGAGACTGACGGAAGATTTGAGGCCGAGCCATGCATATGACACATTTTTCGAAAGACACTGTACCACCCAAAAAGTTAACGATGCTTCCATCATCATTTACTGTTCCGCTTTCTCTTTTGCATTTCTTTTATGTGGATGCCATGTAGTCAAGGAAAAATGTACCCACAGGGTGGTTTTAGATGACGCTGCAGGAGGATGACCCTTCCACTCAATGTCCACTCATTTAAAGTAAGCAATCCCATTTTCCAAAGAACTTCAGAGTGTGCAGGCTCTGTCCTTCTGCAGGAAAGCTAAAACATTTTCCTTGCTTAGTGTGCATTTTCCCATAAGACAACTTTTCACAGTAATAAAAATCAACTGCTGTACGACAAATCCCTGTTTGTTACAGGTGGAAAGTAAAATCAAAAGAAGCATGACTGAATGTTACTAACAGTAACCATATTCCTTGATCCTTAAATCACAGTGGACAGAAATGGGCTATATCTTTTCAGCATCAAAACTATGTAATCCTTTCAGCCCAAAGTGTTTCCTACATAACTCCTGCAAGCTGCTGATGCAACCCATCCTCAAAATCCCACTTCTGAAAGGACCAAAGCAAGGGTGACACAGAAGGGACACTACCTGGGAGCAGAACAGAAGCGCACACCTTAGATATCGGTAGTAACCACTGTGCAAGATCCCCACACGATTTTACACGGAACAGTCCTTTGTTGATGTAAATTTGTTAGGGAGAGTGACATCAGATGCACATCCTGCCCCAGGAACCATGCTGTCTAGCTGCTCTCGGACTCTTACTAAAATGCAGTTCTCACTAGCTTTGGGACACTTGAGCGAATTTGCATGTTCCATTAGCCAAAAGAAAATGACAGACTGATAGCAAGCACTGTATGGGAAAGTCAAACAACCACAAGACTAACTCTCTACTTGCAGAGTGAAATTAAGATCACGCTTATCGCTACAACTTCTGATACACATACATATGTGTGCATATATACACAGATACACATATACTCACACATATAAGAGAAGCTTACACCACATTTTCTATCAAGAGATATGGCCTTGAACTCCTGTATGTCTTAGGGAACAGGAAAAAAGAAAAAAAAAAGGTTTATTGTGCTGCAGAACTACCTTGTCTTCCCTGTGTTATGCACCTGAGCCGTAGCCTGCAACCAGATGTTTATAACACATATTGGAACCAATGCTGTAAGAGCAATGCAATCCTATGGACTAAAACACAGTTTCCTTTAGGTCAACATGAGGCCAAACAGAAGCAGGAGGGAACAAATAATAGGGGAATAAGAAAAAGGCTACAAAGAAGGGCAGGGAGGCTCAAAAAGGAGAAAAAGAAGCTTAGGAATAAAAAAAGAAAGCCTCACATAATTAACCACATTTCAATCACTGCAGAATTTCTCCATGGCTGCTGTTTAATTCAGCAATATTTTAGGCATAAACCACTGTAAAAATATACCCCCCAAAAACGCCAGTGCTGGCAGAGAAATAGACTTTATGTCCAGGAAATGCTACAGTACATCCAGGCACAAATGACAATCACATGACAGCAATATGCTCAATGTGCTTCTTCTCTACTTCTGTAAGTGGAGTAAATCTTTCTGATAACCAAACAAGGCCTCAGATTTTTTTCTATTTACCCTTGGCATTTCCAATAACTGAAAACATTATATAGACATATTAAATATTTTTTCTCCTTTAACTTGCTAATAAGTACTATCGCCCAAATACAATGCAAATAAATGCATTTCTTATTTCCAACTGCATCAGGGGAAGAAATTCTGTGTGAAAGTTCAGCGTCACTATACCACAAATTTTGGCAATGGATGCCATTCTGCGATATTTTTATTACCAATACCAAATTTCAGTATAGAGTAAGTGATGATTTAAGGTTATTAGACAGGAATATGCTTTTCTTTATGGAGTATGATTGCATTCAACCAATTTAAACACACAATAAACTACATGCATCTGATCCTGCTCTACTTTCACGGACATTATTTCCATGAGTGCTTTAAAATGTGCAAGGTCCTGATCTGTAACATTCTTTCGGTGGACTTGAATTGTCTCAGCATCATGAAGACTTATTCACCCAAGTGAGTACCAAAATGCTATGAGTAGGCAAAAACTGTCTGTTGCAACAAATGCATACAGCTCTTCATATTATTTTCTGTGGTGTAAAGAAACTTTCTGACTGCAGTATCAATGACTTTAAACCACAGACTAAGACTTTAGACCTTTCGGTGGTGCCAACTCACTTGTTTTATATGCTATGATATATAGTCCCAGCTTTGAGCTATCTCTCACTACTGATGCTTTTGATGCTTTGTTCTCTTTTTACTTTAGGATGGAAAATAACAAATAATGCTGAGTTCTCTCCTTACTCTTGAATTCTTCTGATGTCTATCTTCAGAACTCTTCTAACACCCAATTTATGTCATTCTTTTTCTTTCTTATGCTGTGAATTTGAAACGAAAGAAGGTAACATAATATCATAACATCTACAGACGACTGAAATGGCCTTCGGAGTAAACTTCAGAGTTATTCGTAAAACTATCTTGCCTGAATAGAAACTGAAAAATTGCTTTTCAATAGATAATGCAACTACTCATGAAATTCTTCTTGGATGAAGTTATTGCCATAGGGAACACTGTAATGATAATAAAGTATATGGTGGCAGTGCCTTAAAAGCAGTTCAGATGGGTTATTTTGTTAGTATTTGCAAGGTACAATGCAAATTAATACTTAAACATTTATGTGCTTTCTCTTGACTAATTCTTTAATATAAAATGATTACAAAACCTGAAATTTGTTAATGAGAGAAGCTGACATCTGCTGTGCTGGCTGACCTGCAATGTCACTCTCACATCATTCTGTCGTACAATTCCTCTTAAAACATAACATCAAAATTCCAAAGACCTCTTACATTAGTTAATTTAGGACCTGATGCAATCTTCTATTAATTGAGCAAAATGCATAGTCACATATTAAAACCCCATTTAGCTCAGCGGAACTTTCAAATATATTTCAAGTTCAGCACAAGCTTCGAAGCCTCTCTGCGCAGAGTCCCTGGAAAGGATCTCCACATCAGTGCTCAACGCACAGCCACATGCACGTGTACAACTAACTGCAACTTTTCCTGAGGACTTGGGGTAGCCATCCTACCCCCACCCCAGGCCTTATCCTCGCATTTAGTCTCTAGTCCCTGTGCCACACTGGCCCGTTCTCTCTCATTCCTTACGCAATGGGCACGAACCTTCCCCGCTACCTGAAGCAAATAGCAGCGCTTTTCAGGGATTTCTGCCAAGTAACCTACATCGCAGCCACACTGTCAGGTTCCAATTCTGTGGACAAAGGTGTAATTTTTTGAGCTCGTGGAAACAGAAATCTGCTCTTGTTGGGTGCCATAAGCTGTCCATCCCGGCGTACTCTGTGCAGATTCATGGGAAATCAAGATGTGATAATTAAAAGTGTCCATTTCATTACTCTCGTAAGAGACTTACTGTTCTGTCTCCTTCATTCTGTGTCTGCTACAGAACAGTTATCTAACTTTATGAAAAGTGGATGGTCTTGGCCTTCCATATGTTTTATTTTGTCTATGAATGTCTGAATTTCAGACTCCATTTTTCCTAGTTTATTCCTTGCCAGCTAAGCTACGTGAGTCATTCCTTTCAATTAACTGCTGATGAAATCTCTTCCTGCGTTACAAGAAACACTACTTCCCTGAGCATGCAACACACCTAATATCCCTCCTACTTAGTTAGCTTTTTCAAATAATATTGTGATTATATTAATCTACAATGCAAAATATGCTGTCACCTTTTGCTTTGCTGAAATGCTACTACTTCAAACTGTCTTAATGCTAAAGAATTAAGGTAAACTTTAAGGGTTTAGGCAATAGCTACATAATCCTCCTCTTTTGGTGCAAACAGGAGGTGTCCTTTCTTCTTTTTTTCTTTCTTAAGTACTCCTGAGGAGTTAATTTGTAGTTTGTATTCCTTGGATCTGTGCAGTACTACAGGGAAATTTCACACGCTCTCCTGTTTATTGAAGTGCCAGTAAGAGCATCTAGGGAAGTTAATGACATTCCTCAGCAAGACAAAAAGCCCATTTTCTTAGACCTTCTCCTACAGAGTTTGTCCTTTCCACTTTCCCTTTAGCTTTTCTAGCATTTCACCACTATTGAGCATATGGAACACTGTTGCCTGCCCAACAGTGAGAGGCTTGGGTTAGCTATCTTCTGTTAACAGCTATCAATTTGATCTTTTCCAAGATCAATTCCCTTTTCCAAGCCTTAATGACTTTACTAGGCTCAGTTTACTTAATGTTGGCTTGTCTGTCTATCCAGAGTGAAATTCTGGTGAAATCACACTGTAACCACAGGTTCTTCTCAAGTCCTTGAGGTCTGCTCCAAGAACTTTTTTTTTTCCCCCACCTGACAAGATATTAGAAAAATACTGTTTGTTCACATTTGCCTCGCAATTTAAACCAGGCACCAATCTTCCAGAGATATCTGTGACCCTTCTAATTGGAAGCTTTAGAATACCTTCAAGAGAACACCTTGGCATTATGAAAACTTTGGGCCTTAAAAAATCTTGTTTGCCAGTCTGCCTTTTATATAATTTAGTCAGAAAAAAAATGAAGGATGTTATTCTCTGCATCTCTGGATTTTAGGAACCAAAATCATCTACCAACGTAAAAAACCCTCTTGGTGGAAGTCAGTTAGGGCTGTGACAGGAGGCTTTTATCAGCGTTCAGACCCATTTTTTTCTCAACTTGCTCCAGAACACACACACAAAAGAACAGTATCCATCTCTGCATACAGCCAGCCCTCTTAGAAATGTTAATGTCCGGCACTATGCTGTGTTACTAACTTAAAGCAGACTGAGGAACTATGTCCCCAAGAATGTTGATCTGAATTCTGGAAATTACAAAGACTGTTAGAGTGCTACTATCATGACAAAGGAAATGGAGTGATCCAGGTATCTGCAGTCACTGCAGCATATCATTAGGCAACAGAAAAGCTGGTACAGCGTTCATTTGACAGGTAATACAAATATAAAAAGCACGCCAATCAGTATGCTTTTTCTGGAAAACAAATCTTGTTGGACAAACCCTTCAAGACAACATGTTCAGTTACTAGAATAAACTATGGAGGAGCAGGTTGAATTGATTTAAGCTAGCTAGCGAAGGATTTTTTTCCCCAAGTAGCACTGAATATCAACAGAACATGCACCACAAGTGTGTGTCTATCAGGTAACATAACGATAAACAACGACGGGGAATCACTACTGAATGGTGACCCTTGTAAGGGATTCCTCCAGACACCAATATGGTGGGCAGTAGCACTCATATTTTCATTGGTATTCTCAAAGTAAATGGTAATGATCAGCTACTTGGCAATTTTTGCAGATAGCAGAGAGACTGATATGGTTAAAAACCACATGGACAGGATTAGCCCTGCCAGGTCACTTAGTGAACAGGACGAAATGCATTACAGAACTATATGCAATGACAGGGGGAAGGATGACTGGAAAATTGACAAATTTGTGCTCAAAACTACTGCATCTGAAAACAATGTAGAGATTATCCCTGACAACTCAAAATGAATTCCCAGGATAGTACCTAACCTTTCTGTGTTTCACTAGGTAGACTAATATGAGAGTAGAGAAAAGAGACTGTGGAGACAGGTGGAAAATACGTGATAATGATTAACTCAATTTGGTTCACTTATACGATTTAAAACTGATAGACTGAAAGAAAATGTCTTGTATGAAAGAGCTCTCTTGTCTAGCAGAGGAAGCCAGAATTTGAAAAAGAACCTAGAGAAATTCAAATATGCCTGTTTTTTACAATGAATTCAATCACACACTGGGACAAACTATTAAAGGAACAGAATATTCTTCATTTTTGACATCTTCAAATCAAGAAAAGATTCCTGCCTGGAAACCATGCAGTTACACAGCTAGCACAGAGATGAAAGGATAAAATTTAGTAACTTGTGATAGAAGTCAAAACAGCTGACATAAAAATCCTAAATACAATGATGCTCAAACTTCTACACAACCATTCTTTAACAAGCTTACTTCGACTAAGCCTTTAAAAATTCCTTGTAATATGTCTTGCTGTAAAATTACGCATTCTAATTGAAATGGATGCTCCAGAAGAACGAAAGAATAGAGATCTATTGTCAAAGTCCCACAAGTATTAGCTTAGCCTTTGAACCCAATACCACTATGGAAGAGAAAAATCCCGATGCAGGGAATAAAAACCTTTAGAAGAATGGAGAAACCATTCTCTTGCACTTGTTATAGACAGGTATAAGTCTAACTTTTTAATATACAAGGTTTTAACTGAAAAGCGAATCAGTCAGAAAGTATGTACACACATTGTAATTAATATAACAATTTGTCATGTTGTTTATGAAAAAATATATGAAAATATAAGTAAGCAGCATGGTTATTGTTTAATTTACTTCATTTGTCTTTAAGTATGCTGGAATCACCAAAACATACAAGGTCACACTGAATCAAAGGACATCATCTGCTTGTTCAAAATGTCATTATCCAAGAATCAGGAAAAAGCAGCTGTATTACAAGTCACCTTTCCAGCTCTCACAAACAAACTACTAATGGAGAAAGTCAGTCTTTTACAGTGCATTACAGGACCAAGGTCACCTGGGAACCCATAAGGCCTCACTGGCTACCCACAAGACCAACTTGATTAGTCCCAATAACCTCCTGCCCTTGCCAAGGGACTGAGGGAAAGTCAAGTTATTCAGCAGACTGTTAACTTGGTGCGCACGCTTTTTAGATGAACAGTTATACAGACTAAAGTGCCTGAGATTCATCTGAAGCCTCTCTTTCAACTACTGTACAGTGTTCACTACTGCCTACTGGAATTACCACGAGCATTAAAATTATGCCGATGATCACACATTCTCTACATATAAAGTCAGTCTAAACTCAAAGTTTATGTCAAGAGCCATGTCTGCTAAAGAAGAGAGAGGTTTCTGGCATAATAACTTTTAATTGCCATGTCCTTCTGACTGCAATAAATGAGGCGATAGGAAACAACCTGTAACCACATATCAGACACTCAAGCACTCCCTTTAGAATACAAATAAACCCAAGCTTTCAACAGATGCACAAATTATGAACTGTGTGTTTTCCCTGTACAGAAGCCTCAGTCATATTCCCATAAGAGCAAGCAGTTTGACTTAGTAAAACATAATCAGCTTACTACGAAAAATACGTATATAATATGAAATGTGTGAGAACCCAGTGCAATTTCCTTCTCTACTATTTTTGAGTAACCAGCTACATTAGAAAGCTGGAGAACATTTCACTGCATTAACTACAGGTTATATGAGACTTCTAGACTGGGGAACCTCATAAAATAAGGTGATATGGAAAGGGGAAAAAAACACCCAACCCTCTAGGTTGTAACCATCTATTTCTTCCACACATAAATATTTGTTTTCAGATTCCCTTTATTACATCCTGTGTACAGGTGAATGAACAAGAGTCGGTTCTTTCTGTATCTGCCATAAGCCCTTTGACAATATTATGGGGTTTTGTCACGAATCTATGAAAAGCTCTGTGGTTTTCCTCCAATGTTAGTAAAAATACAGTATTTTTACCATCACTTTCTCAGTAGAATTTTACAAATATGGGCAGACAATGGATAAATTGATGTGTTTTATTTTATGATTTTTCTTTTTTTCACTTGAGAGAAAGAAGCAAATTCTGAACAATAGTGAGAGAGCACACACTCCCTTTCTATGGACTTTCTGTGTAACTCCTGAATTGGTCCCCAAATTTGAGTATGGCTTGAGGCATCTCATCTAACTTTATGTTACTGCAGTCTTCTGAGGTGCAAAGAATAAATCAGTGTTTCATACCAAAAACTAATGAGAGGATGTTAGTTATATTTAATTGTTTGTCTTACTGTTCTTTCAAACTATCTCCACTTCAAAATGTTCTGCTGGATATAACTCTAAAGATAACTGAGCTGTGAGTTCAGATAATGAAGACCAATATTAGGAGAGACCTGAAAATGCCATTTATACTATTTACAGAGTTTATTCTGCAATGCTTAAAGCTGTAACCTGAAAGGAAATGCGGTTTTACAAATGACTATAAAATCATTTTATTCAAAACCTTATACAATCAATTTAAAGTTCTAATTATATACAAATCAGTGCACTTAATTCAGCATTATCCTAAACCAGTGGAGAATTTACATTGCTCTTCATTTTGGTAATTTAAAAGTTTTATTTCTGTGAATTAGTAATTATAATACAAATCTTCAAATATGCATGTATTTAATAGGAATAATTCCCCTTAATTTCATTATTATTATGGATATAGAAAGTGCTTTTCTTTAACTAAGTCTAGAATAATCAGTCATACATACTATTTGCTCTAATTCTCTGCAAACTTGAAATGAAGTAACAACTTTCTTTAATTGTCTGTTTTTAATAACTTCTACTTCCAACACAGCTTTCTTGCATTTTTCTCCATAGCACTTAATTTAGTTTCAGTTAAGAAATACTTGAAAATCTCTACACCTACCTTTGAATATACTAAATTAAAACCAAAGATTTCAAGTTGTAATAAAAAAGTATCAACAGCTTCAGTATATGGTATTTACCTGTAAGTTCATCTGCTTCTACTGCACTGTTCACTTTCTGTGCCCCCATCACTGCTCCATCCAAACACCTCCCTCCTCCCTTCTGGTGTCACAACCATGTGCTCTCGATGCAGGGGAAAATAGTGTTTCATCTAGTCAAGAATGGAATTAACTCCACTGATCTTAGTATGGTGCCTAGTCCACTGGGCAAGCTTCCTTCCCATCAGACTACCACTACTTCCTTCTTCTCACCATTCAATTATCTCTCCTAATTTGCCAGTATCTGGCCATACACTTTCAAAACAGAATCCAAAACTACAAAGGATGCCATAAGGCAACAAAAAAAGCGCAATGAAAGGCTAAAGGAAATACAGATTACAGGTGTGCTTAGCATTCTGCAGAAGTTCCAGAAATGCAATTCTGTGATGAAACGAATTTAAAACACTTCCTTCAACATTCAGAAAGTGCTATGTCAGTTGATGCTTCATCATCCACTCCTTCACAGATGACAACAGGTTTGAGGAAAGCAACAAGTGTTTCATTACTAATCCTCATCCAATCATCTCTATACAGGAACCTGCCACAAACAACAGAATCCTTTCTACTTTTCCACAAAAATAAAAGTTATGACAAATATATCTTTATTCATTCATTAATTTTCAGCAATATCTCACTACTTAGAAGCTGCTAGAACCTTCTGTTCTCTAGAGATTTAATGCTAGAAGGTGCTGAATATTCAGTTTTCAGTGATGAGAATGGGAGTTGATGGCTGTCAGCAGCTCATGGCATTAGACAGTAGGGACTGCTCACAAAAAGAATGGCAGCCATACCTGAAAAATGTTAAGCAAGGTCCTAACATCTCAGTTACCGGCTGGCATGCACCCAGAATTGGACAACAAAGTGATGAAGAAAAAGTAAGTGTCACATTTTATGCTTAAAAAGCATCACATTTAAAAAAAAAAAAAAGGCCTATGCAGTTTATGCTTACTTAAAACGCATTGCTTTTTAAAGCTATGCTTATTTTAAATCATTTATACTGTTTCCACTTATCCACAATCCATTCTGAGAGAAAGAGCATGGTGATACCGAATTGTCTATCACAGCTACTCACAGGTGCAGTTCTCGTTCATAGCACGGTGCAAAGAACGTTTACAACAACGACATCTTAAATTCAGATATGCCACTCTAAGGTATTGCTGAGTATTTTTCACATTATAATGTTTTAGGTAGATAGATTTCTGTTTAATATTTGCCATTATATCTTACATTTGCATTCAGAGTCATATTTCCACACTAAAAGAATCTTCCAGTGGGAAGTATGGTCATTCTACAGCTAATATATAATTATATTTCAGAGTTAAACTTCTTAGATGGAAAAAGATGCATAGTCCAAGTCTCATACCCGTCCCACATTGCCTTAATCAAATGGATTTATCTTCAACCTTTTGTATCAGTTTTACACCAGCATAACTGAATTGAGTTCAAGGGTTATCCTTAAAGTCAAGCCCACAGCACTTCTTTTCATGACTCAAATACATTGTCCAAGGATCCAGTAAAATGACATACTTTCACTTCCATGTGTGTTTTTATGCAGATACATGACACACACACACTGTAAACAGACACACAAGTGACAAGAACTGATGCCGTTTCATCTGGCCTGGGTTTTTTCCCCTCGAAAGGCAAGGACATTTGGGCTGTTTATTGCAGTCACATCAGAGTACAGCATGCACTCTACTTGTAAGAAATTTAAATTAGTTATTCTTTGCTTTCAGGTACTGTAGCCACTAAAGCAATTTAACTTTAATTCCATCTGACTTCAATTGTGTTCAAATTATAGTAAAAAGGAAGAAGACAACAAGCTGTAAATATGAAAAGAGACAGAAAATCATTGTGAATCATGCCTTTATGAATATTTGATGAAGAAAGGTTAGATCTACTGCTGGTAAATTACAAGAAATTATGTCCATCATGTGACTCTGTCAGCAAAGGTTAATACAAATAGGTTTGGATTTAGTTGAGATGACAACGAGGATTAAAAAAGATTTGTCCTGTCCTCGCTGCAATTAGTTTTTCTCTTATTATTATTGTAACGGAGTTTATCGTTAGGATTATGGTAACAGAACTACTGCTCAATGAAATCATTTTGTTTTTCATAATACTGTGGCAGTTTTGCAATAAATTTTTCATCTCTCCTAATCTAGCTCTTTATTGTGCATTTGCTGAAGTAGAGATACAATCATTAACCCATTTCTTGCCATAATAGGTCTTATTTTGACTGACGGGATTTTGAGGCGCTGCCTCGTGGGCTGCAACAAGGCTCACCGGCTGCCCCACCACCACTACGGCAGCAAGGGAGGAGCTGTTGGTTAGCTGGGACGTCACACAAGACCCTTTAGACAAAACTAGTGATGACATTTGACCTTCTCTGCAGTAACAGCTCTTCTGTGCTCGTGGTGGCAGAAAATGGGAAATCTGGAAGTTGTTAATGTACACCTGTGCACACCAATAACGAGGAGGAGGACTTGAAAATCACACCCTTCCTCTCACATTGTAACTGCTTCAAAGCACAAGCTAAAGCAGACTGAAAACTTGATAATATTTTCCATAGTAGGAATTTATTCATAGAACAACTATCAACTATCGCATGTGTCTTTGCAAAAGAAATTAGAAGCTTATGTGAAGTCAGATTTTTCTTCCAAGATGCATTTCAAATTCTAACTTCTAAGTTGAAATGTAGTTAGATGTCTAGTAACATCTAACTTCTAAGTTCAGATGTTACATTCACTCCTGTTCTGACAAACTATTTTAAATACAACATTTTGCTGTGCTGGAGCCTGTATTTTCTTTGCCCACTTTTGAGTGTGAATATACATTTTTAAGAATACATGCTGTAAGCGAAGCAGAAATTTAATTAACACTTTTATTTTTTGTCTGATGACAGTAAACTTTTTGTGTAATCTCTTCTGCAAAAAACATAAATTAAAACTCTAGAATTATGTACTGGTTTAGTGGGGGTACATAGAATTGCTAGAAAGCGTTAAAAGTGATTGGCAAATGACTAATTGGAATTGGCATGCACAGCACAACTGATGGCAAGCAGTCGTACTTCGGTGGTGTCCACTGAGAGTCACTTCTGCAGTTACATATACTTCTTCCACACTTAACGCCACGTGAAAGAAGGAAATTTAACACATCAGGAAGCTTGCTAGATTATCAGAACATCTAATCAATACCATTGACAATAATTCTGTCTAAAAGCACTGGGGCAACCCTAAGTAAGATACAGAAACAGCCATTCAGGGCCTTTTGCCAACGTATTACCTTTGACCCAGCCTCTCCACTCCATGCCCAAGAGGCAGTGTGGCTTCCTTTCCTAAGCTCTTCCACCTAACTGCTTTCCAGCTGCCTAGTTTAATAAAATGCACCCTTCACGGTAGCTTTGACCCGGCGAAAACCAAAACAAATAAAACCCCCACTAGTGCCACAGCCTCTGAGGCATGAGCAGCCGTGATTCAGGTCACCCCTGCCGCAGCCATCTTATCAGTTGCACAGATTGCACTTGTGTAAATCTCAGCAGCCGGCTCCGTCACGGGACTCAGTGGGATACAAATGGCTTCTTCATGTACTAGGCGTGCTCACGGAGATTTGAGTTACCTGTGGAGCAACTTCCCCGCACTGTGACATACACCTGGTGGTCTGAAAGACATCACGACAAATTTCCACTCGCCAGATTTAATGCTCTAAAAAGCACCCGGATTTTATTGCTCCCGTTGAAGTTAACTCTGAAAGACAGAGAGACAGGGATGCATATGTCTCGGAATACCTCAGGTAGCATTAGGGAAATGAAGTGCAATGGAAAAAAAGATTAAACTCATAGTATATGCAACATATCAAGTTTGACTGTTGCTCCCATGTACTGGTAATGGCCATCTATCTTAACAAAAAAAAAGAAAGAAAAAAAGAAAGAAAGAAAGAAAGAAAAAAAGAAAAAAGTGATCAGTGTGTTCTGAAAAGAAACATCCCAAAGCACAAACATATGACACAGGAGTCATGGATATAAACTTTTAAACATGTTGGTTGCTATAAAAACATCAAAAAAGAGTACAACAAGGAGAGTCGTAGCTATTAGCCAAAATATGCACAAAACCCCTAGAAAAAGAATTACATGCCACAAGGTAGGAAAAATGATTTTGTCATGTTACCACTGACTTGATTGTGTGTTTAGCTCTGAAACCAGGCAGCCTGTGAGAATAATTCTTCTATGTACCATTGCAAGGCAATCCATGGAGCACAGGTTATTTTAAGGACGTGATCCACATTCCACAGCTGCACCAGTCACTGAATTTTGTAACTCTTAAATAAAAATGTGAGTATTGCTTTATGATTGCCCAAACTGTCACTTTTTCAAAGACTACCAAATGAGTCTCCAGAGACACAGTTCCTTAACTTAAGAATACCTTTTCACAGTGATATCAAAGTAAAAAAAACACCTGAGGCCTTCAGCTTTAAAGACAACATAATGAGATCAGAGATTCTGCCTACAAAGAAATTAACTTATGGCTGATTAATGAAAGTAACCTTAAATAGTAGGCATATTGCCAAGAACAGGATACTATAACAAATGGGTAGAAAATAACAGGCAGCTTTCAAGGGGCTAAAGCACAGCAGCCTAGAAGAGAAATTTGAACAGGATACTGCTTTCAAATTTGATCCCAGATTCTTGGAATGACCAAATAAGTCATATCTGCTATAAAGTCCCCTATAAATTCCCCCCTTCCATGTACTCTATAATAGTGTAGATAATGGATTTAATTAATTGTTGGTGAAAAAATAGGTACTATATATGATCCATAATAAAAATTTTGCTTGTTGTTATAGGAATTACCAGAACTAAAAAAAATCTGCTAGGCCCTATTAACCCTAAAGGTACTCATTTGCACTCATCATTTGCCCCATTTTATGTCAGCAGTACCTTTTGTCTACTGCTGTAACTCATATTAAGTATCTTAGGACTCATTCAATTACTATTGCTATCTCTTCTCTTTGGTTGGCGTAAGATCAAACCTCAAAAGAATGAGCTTCCAAAAGACACTTAGCTGGTCTCTTTGACCTTTTTGCTACCTCCTCTGGCCTTGAATACGCTTAGTTTCAAGTTCATACACTTGCTTCTCTACCAGCCTCCCACAGTTCCTTATTACATATTAGTAGATCAATCATTTTCTGGTCCACCCAAAAAATGTACCTTAATATTTTATTCCACAGGATTGCTCGATTTCCTTTATTATAAGTGCTGAGACCTTAAAGAGATGTAAAACAACAGGTTGTTTTCCTATTAATTAGCTTTGAGTATCTTCAGCTTTTATGTTACCTTGGTAATTGAAACCAGAACTTCTCAAAAGATAAAAGTGAGAAGCAAACACACATGTTGCTTGGATTGTGCCTTATTTTCTTCTCCTTAAATTGTTATCAGCAATTAATTTAGTAATCTGGATGTAATTTTTCTTGCCATTTTCACCTGCCTATATTTCTTTAAAATAGTAACATCATAAGCTGTCCAAAAGGTGGTGGAGGTCATTTGTGTATGATCTTCCCAAGCCCAACATTGACATGAAATAACAAAAAGATATTATTCATAGTGGACATGTGTTTTTTTTAATAGGCTTGCTGATATTTTCTTGCTACGTTTGCCAAATAGTAAGCAAGCTTATAGATCAGTATCAAAGAGAGAATCCTACGGGCTGTAGTAAGGACTGAGGTGCACTCTACATGCCCTTCTTTTTCCAATGACAACCTGATTTTCATCTGGTTACATTTATTTTAGATCTCCAAATTATACCTTTAAAAGTCTTCATACCTCCTCTTAAAGTGTCAAACAAAACTTACCCTTTGCTACCTGTAATAATTCAGCAGTTTTTTCAACACTTGGCGCTTTGCTGTACCTGACCATTTTCACTGCCCCTTGGATTGCTTCATGGTTTCCTCAGCTGTCTATAAAACACTGGGGTTTTGGTCGCCTGTAATAATCTCAGTGTCAGGCAGCTCACTAAAGCTTTTTTGTCTTTCTATAACTAGACTTTAACTGTAATTTCTACAATTAAGGATTTTGTCTTCATCCTTTTTGTATGGTATACAAACACTTCCATGCTTTGTTCTTCATTGTTGCTGTTGCTTTTACTTGTTTTTATCTCATTATCTACCACTCACAGTTATTAACCTTCTCTCAATAATGTCATAGACCCTCAAACCTGTTTCCAGTTTGTATCCACTATTCTTGTCTTTACTTTATATCCATGAAAGAGTTTATTTTCTATCTGTTTCATCCAGCACTTTCTCCAACAAAGAAGGACTGGAAACACTACACTGAGCTTGTGCTGATCAGACATCCTTGCTAAATGGGAGGAATGATGGGAAAAATGTTACATGCAAGCAAAACTGTCTTGCAAGAAACAAAATGGCTGGGAAACAGGTCACGGTGTTAGTAAATCGACCCTCTTTTACAGCAGAAGAGATACTCCAAGTTAGGAAATGGTGATACTACATACATTACTAGGTTTGCAATCTTTGGTGAACAAATCTGCCATTTAGGAATAAAAGGAAAACATCGGAATCAAAATACAAATTCTGCTAAAGAATGACCAAATGAAGTACGGTATAAATTTACAGAAAAAGTTAAATTGATATATGATAGTCTTCCAAAGTAGGATTAACCTGTATAGTGCTGATGCTAATACAGAAAAGAAACAAGGTAAAACCAACAGAAACAACCCAGTTTTTAAAAAAATAATTATCATAAAATATAAGTTATGTTTGTGAAAAATGTTATATATTCACTTTAAGAAAGATCAAGAAGTGTCATGGATGTGCAGACAGGGGTTAATGTCAATCAGATTAAGCATACACTTATCATTTCAAGACACAACAGTAATATTGATTGCAGCAAAAGTCTAGCAGATTAACTGCAGTTCAGAGTGCTGTCATCAAGGAAGAAGGCAACATGTAGATTTTCCACAACAAACAGCTGAACAGACAAGCTGCCTAGACCATTCACACCTATACATTAAGACACCTGGTCATGCCATCTTTTAAAAGCTGGTATTTCTTTTCACTTTCAAAAATATTGAAAACACAATTACAGAAGGAATTTCTTTTAAATGAAAAATTTAGGATTAAAATAAAGTCAAGACATTTTACATAGGCATACTTAACGTATCTTACTGACCCTGCACCTCAATAAAGTGCTAACTCAATCCCACAGAATTTTGTATACCATGGTTCTGGCTCACCAAAGCCATTCAACATGCACTCGCCTTTGGACAGACATGGGCCTCAACAGAATTACTGATTCTCTTACACAGAGATCCATATAGCCTGCATAAGTAGGCCTGGAATGTTTGGCAATCTGTGAAATGAGACACATATGTAATATTGACATGAACATATGCATTCATGACTTCCATAGGAGGAGGTTAGAAGCTTTTGTTGCTGTCTGAAAACAGTAAAATCGTCCATCGTGACAGAAACTGCTAAGAAGTTGTGTGTTATTAGAAAATTAGAATTTTCCTGAAATAAAATGAAATCATTTCAATTTGACCAGGTGAGGACAGTAATTTCAACTGTCTGAAGGAATGCACAATGTGTTATTCTACAAATCAGTTGGCTTTATCAGTGGCTGTCAGAAGAACTCAAGAGTTTGATATTATCGAGGGGGTTATATTCATCTCTCAAAATTGCTCATGTGTGGCTTCGTATTTGATAGTTCAAGAAGAAACCAGGCAACCATACATCGGTTTTCATGCACTTCCTCTAAACCTAATGCTGGACACATGAATCTGATACAGCTTGTAATACTATGACATGCTGACAATGAGCTTTTTCTCATCAATCTTATATTAGCTTCAGTGCTTAATTTCCTGTGTAAATGTATACCACACACTTCTGGAAGAGCATGTCCTACATGCCATATTCTATGAAAATTAGTGATGTTAACGTGAATAGAGAGACCAAGATCAGCAATGTTATACCATAACTCTTTTATGTAACTAACGTCTATTTTAAGGAAAAAAAGTTTAATCCCTCATATTAAATAACACTGTTCAGAACTGAACAGAACAAACCTCCTACTCCAGGTCTGTGGGACACTGAATATAGACTGATGTGAAGTATATATTGGCAGGCTCCTAATAGCGATTATTCTAAGTGAGCTCATGCTGCAAACTATAAGGATGCAATCTAGAATTACTATTATTTTAATTTTTCAAATATGAAAACTTTAAAGTGCTAGTTAAAACTTGGCATGAATATGGCTATACATCAGTTTTATGCTCCTGTAAGACTAATGATTTAATTGCATTTCACCTACACAGAACCTGATTAAGGCATTGAACCACCACATGTTTTGTGCATGTGACCGAATGCTGTATTTGTTTTTGTGACATGGGCACCTACAAACAACCATTGCAGGAAAGATCTTTCCAGCTTGGATGGACACCTACAAAGGTAAAAAAAAAAATAATTGGTTGAATGTTTGGGGAGTCAGGGCATAGTGGTTAATGAAAAGGATGTGGAGGTCTTGGTAGACAGCAAGCTGCATGAGCCAGTAGTCTGCCTTGGGAGCAAAGGCAGCCAACAGTATGAGGGACAGTGTAGCCAGCAGATACTGTGTCTAGTTTGAGATCTTCCAATGCAAGACAAATGCCCATCAACTGAGGGAAGTTCAGCAGAGGGCTGCCAAGATGGTTAAAGGCTGGAGCACCTGCCCTGTGAGAAGAGGCTGAGGGCACGGGGCTTGTTCAGCCTGAAAAAGTAGCAGCTTGAAGGGGGCTTGATAGCAGCTTCCTGGTATCTATGAGGTTAGCAAGAAAAGGGAGCCAGGCTCTTCAGAGTGCTGCACAGGAGGTGGACAAGAGAGAATGCTCATAAACTGAAAGAAGAGAGATTCTGACCAGATGTAAGATAAAACTTGCTTCCCATGAGGACAGCCAGTAGTGGAACAGGTTGCCCAAAGAAGTTGCACAGTCTCCAGCCTCGGAGATTTTCAAGCTCTGACACGTTAAAGCCCTGAGCGACCTGATCTGACCTCACCGATTATAATGCTTCAAGCAGGAGGTTGGCCTAGAGAACTCCTGAAGTCCCTTCCAACCTCATTTATTCTAGAAACTGTGAACTGAAGTTTCTGACCTCATTTCATTAAAGATATTTTAAACACAGAATGTCTGTCTCTGTTCAGAGATGGAATCTCGCATGTGCTTCCATAATAACAGACAACTGAAACGTGTCGCAGCTAAAAATGTTGACTAACTTCCAACTTCCCAAAGCAGGATGGGCAAGAAAAAAAGAAGCAAAACCAAACCTTTATTGACATAAACCAAGTCAAAGCAGCTTAAAGTTTCCCAAGTATTAACATTATAATTAGGAAACAAGAGTTTTTGTTCCAACTCTGGGTTTCTCACAACATCCTGCCTTAACAGGATCTTTTGGAATTTGTGACTACTTTAAGCACAAATTGTTCTTCCAAAGAGATGTTGACTTTTGTGGTCTATTAAGCAAGCAATACAAAATTGTACAGTGACGCAAGTGCTCTGGGCTAAGCTGTACATAAATCAGCTTCTTTTCCCTAGGTATTTTGTAAAAGTATAGACAAGACTAAAAGTAAACTTCAGCGTTTTAGCAATAAGTGGTCAGAAAACAAAAGCAATTCATACAAATTTGCTCATTGTTGCATTTCCAGGTGAAAAGATACCTGCCTGCATAGAGAGATGGAATAATTGCAGGAGGAAAAAATACAGATAGGCCAGTCTTTTGGGGTGAGTGAGAATCAACATGCATTTCCACGCATTTGGATCCTTCTTCCAGAGCAAGTATCTTCCATTTCCAGAAGGCTGCTAGGGTAGCTATGGACAAAGACTCTGAAAAATCTACGCTACTGTGGGCAGGAAAAAAGGGACAGAACTAACATGTGTTTACAAGCAGTCACAGCACGGATTGCTTTAGCCTGCCACAGCCTCCAAGAAATCCTAATGGGCATATATCTGGGCTTAGGCAGAAGGCAAAAAGAAGGAAAAAGAAATCTTCACAAGCCAATGTTTTACAGTGCAGAAATTCTGCACAGGTTTTTATTTATTTACTTTTAGATTGTGATATTGTGCACTTTTTTCCTCATTGGTGTGGAATGAGCTACCAAACTTTCTGCTGGAAGAACAAGTTCACCAACAGTATAAGCAAACAGAGGCAAGTAACAAAGAACTACTCACATCGGTGAAATCTCATTTGCAGAAAAGTTTTCTATGGCATTTTGCTGGCTAACATGCTAGATGCAAGGATAGTCATAGTTTGCATTTGAATTGTTCAGGTTATATAGGAAGTCAAGGAATGGGGGGATATGAAGTTGTTATTTTAGGACAGTTCTATTCTGCAGTATTCCACAGGAACATTAACCTGGAAATCGCTAATATACTGACAGTAGCCAAAGGCTCAGCACAGGATCACTTCCCAAGCACCTAGATTCTTAGACACATTTTGCCTAATTGCATTTATTACCAGTGGTCCCCATCTATTGCGAAAGCTGTCTTGTGTATGTTTCCACTAGAAACAGGACATCTACTTAACAAGAAAGTTTTATGAAGCTCTAGTTTAGTTTTTTCAAACATACTGAAGTTTGCAATGCCTCACATTCACATATACAATCTTATTCTGCTGTTCTTATTAGGACAAGACTGATTCACTTTGATATATTGTTCAGTATTATATAGGAAGCATGTTCAGAATTAATCTATCCCAAAGACTAAACCGCGTATTTTTTTAAAACTATATTAATATGACTGCAATATGATAATCCCATACTATTTTTCAAAAAAATATTGGATTGCCATTACTTTTTAATGGAGACCTAGCTTCAAAAATGTTCTTTTCTTTCTATTCCAATTCAAAGTAACTCCAGACGGTTGTGCCAGTTTCAGCAATTACAAGTGCTATTTACTTCTAAAATAACCCATTTTAATTGATGTTACATACTGATACAGGAGTTCAGATATCTATTATATGACTGCAGAAGCTCCCCACCCATAAAAGACCAAGATGTCATGTTTTGTGAAATACTTTTGTATGGCCCAGTCAGCAAAGCTGTAAACCGGTCAAGATATCAAGCACCAAAATTTCAACTTTAAAAATAAGTCCTGTCAACTGGGAGCTCATGCTCAGTCTGACAATTCATGGAATTTTATTTGGAGATTTTAATTGTTCATTTGATCTCTGCCTAAACCTCAGTAATCAAAGACATAGTGATGAGTTTTTGACAACTGCAATAAAACATTATTAATGTGTCCTACTCTTGTAGATTCAAAAGGGAAAGAAAGATACTTTCTTTTTAAAGTCTTTAACAATTAAAAGTTTTTCTACAGAACAAAAATAACTCTGCTTATAATGTAACTTCCATGTTTCAGCTTCTACTTCTCCCAGCTCAAAGCACTTTATAACACTGGTCCAAATAGTTCATGCTTTATGCTTGGAAGCACTTTCATTAACTATTTATGTAGGTACAGAAAGCAAGATTTGGTCCATGATAAATAATAAATCTTCAATAGATTTAGCTGGGATCTTTTCAATGAAACATGTTTTCTCCAGAAAATCCTAATTTCTTGAAACAAAATGTTGATGGAAAAGATTGGTTTCAACTTACTAAATGTTTCAAAGATATTTTTAAAAGACATTTCCAAATTGTAAGAAAAGAAAATCTCATTTTAACTATTCAAAAGCAGCAATTTCCATTTGTAAATTTCAGTTAAATATATCCAAAAGATCTCTCAAAACTCATACATGTTCTGGGAATGTAAAATACTTTCACTAGTCTGTGTCAAAGTGTCCTTTGAATTGAAGGTTACAGTAAATTTTTAAGATTTTGACTTTTTTTCTTATAGAAAATACTTAAAACGTTGACATTTTTCCTGAGACTCACATTTACCCTTTATATCGACACTGATTACTACTATCTACATTTTCCTGTAGAGGTATAGGTGAATTACTTCAGATGACAAAGTAATTGGATTTTAGAACAGTGAGAAACAAATCCAGTCTGTTTTCCAGTAACGTGATGAACCACTATTGTTCTTTACTGCTGTAAATATAAAGTAATAAGGACTAAATCACAACCCAAAGGTGTGATCCTGTTCCTCTAAGCATCCCTGAGCTGGCCAAGATACACTTAACAGTTTAGGTAACAGTGAGCTGTACACAGAATACGTTTTTGATCTTGAAGAGTAAACTGGGAGGGCAACAAGGTGATCAAAACTACACAGCTGTGCTTCACCGGTACCCAACTGCACTTCATTTAAAGCCTTCCAGGGTATGACTGTCTGAGGGGAATTCACAGCACTGCACTGTAATTCACATACAGTGGGTCCAGTCAGCCCATCTGTAGATGAAATAAGGAGGGACACATGGAGCTTTGTTCCCACCATTTCAATTACTGGTAAAGAACTGGACAAAACCCATTCTGGCTGAGTATTTGCTCTGTTCTCTAATCACAGTAAGTGCTCAGAACCTGAGAAAAGGAGCAGACTGAAGCTAAGCAAAAAATCCAAGCCAGACATGGAACAGAAAAAATATCTTAAAGATGCCAAGACTGTGCAATTGAGAAAGCCCTGTCAAACTAAGAAACAAGTCCTGTCCTGTCCCACCCACCCAGACTGCTGCTAAAACCAACAGCAGCCTTGCTGGCTTAGTCATTCAGTCTTTCACGGACCTGTCAGGCATGTATTTCTGCTCCTACTCTGATTCCCCACCAAATACAAAATCCGGTTCTAGGTCTGTTCTGAGATGAACCCTTCTAGGATATTACCAGCCACCTGCGAGATTCCCAGGATCTCCCACAACAGCAACCTCAAAGTGACAAAGTCACTGGGGCTAAATAAATGAAGAAATTCAGAAGGGAAGAAAGGGAGATTCCTACAACAAGGTAGTCCTTTTACCCTGTCCTGCACAGTGCCGGGGCTTGGCTACTAATGTCTCATGTATGATACATATTACAAATATATATAATAAATATTACAATTACCCATGATAGGAAACAGAAGAACCTACTACGTGCACATAAATGGATCCTGGGAAAAAAATCCAGTTGTATGATATGCTCTCAGAGATGGCTTAAAGAACAAGAACTTCAAGCACTTTACCTTTGTGATTTAATTTTAGCATTTATGCAGTTACAAATAACCTAAGGCATTTAGAACTGCCATGCTAAGGTATCATAAAGGCTGAGTCAGGACTTACTGCTGCCATCAAAGACCCTGAAAAGTAGTCAGAACACAGTCATTTGTCCTTTGGATGTTGTTTTGGTACTAGCTCATTTAACAGGGTGCAGGGAACCCAACAAAATCAGTGCCACTGCCAAGGTAAAGTTGAGGGTTTGGCTTAAATTAACAAAGCATGCCAGCGGATATATAAACTTAACTAAACACAAAGGTCTCAATTTAGCTAGAATTTTAAAACAGCCCAAGCGGAGAAGTTTTAATTTTATATAAAATAAGGGATGAAAAAAGTAGCGATTTTGTCATGGGTGGATTTTCTGAGCCCTCCCTTCACAGTGGCAACAAAGAACCCGCTGGCATTCACTAGGAGACCACCCACAGTACATATAGTATATTGGAAATGTCAAGAAAGAGCTGCATGTGAAAATAAAGAATATATGCCCTATTTCCTATGAAACACTTCAATATGGCATGCATAATGTTTTAAAAATTTCCACTGAAATATTGGCAGTTACTCTGGACCAATCTGGATTGTCACTGAAATGTCAGGACAGAAGGAGAAAATGCTGGGCTAGGTATTTTCCGTTGCTTTAAACTTACCCATAATTTTACTTCCAGTCACCACCTCTTTCTTGCTACTAAAGGTAGCCCCTAAAAATCTGAGAGGCGGCATGAGCGTTTATAAAAGCAGCACTCAGCCTACCTAGGGGTGGGCAAGCCGAGGGATACATTACACTTGTGTGACCTTGTGGCAGCTGGTCCCCACAGGCCTGAGTTGCCAGATTCCCACTTCCAGCGCAGAAACTCATTTCTGGAATTGGAAAATAAGGTACTACAGGCCACATTGCTACCACGCTGGTAGAAGGAAGGGATTTTTCTCTACAGAAAAGATGACAAAGAGCTGACAAACAAGGGCACAAGCAGCTGCACAAATGCAGCCAGACAGTCCAATTCTTGAGCAGTCAGAATGCTGTTACTGAGTTATTTTCCTGAGAAAAATCTTCAGAGAGGCAGTGGTGGGCTGCTTTTATTACATATACACATATATTAATATTAGGTGGCACAGCAAACTCCACAAGGTGAAGCTGCAGGGTACAAATATGACATCATACTATAAAAAATCCTGGTTTACATTATTTTCCAGCACGAAAAAAGCCAAAATACAAAAGCGTGGAAATGAAATATGCAGGTCATCTGTGTTAATTTGCTGCTCTGACTCAAACCTCTATTTTTTAACATAGAAATGCAAAGCACAACTTGCTAACATTCCCTGGTAAGCAGCTGCTTTATGAATAACTGGAAGAAACCTTTATGCTTGGTCACACCACCAGCAGGAGACAACTGGCTTTTCTCATGTAATACAGGGAATTGCAGCCAGTACTTCATTAAAACACAAGACACTTTGGCAGACATGGATGCTGAACATTGCTTACTGTTCACATCTGTGGGTAAATGACAGCAGGCTGAAACTGTTGCCTTCCACTAAAGAGCAAGTACATGATCCAGTGCAGTTAATCAATAAGATAATGGAATGAATCAATAGCAAAGATTTTTAGGAGGTCTTAATTAAACAAACACTTGCAGATACAAATGATGTCTTCAATCTATTGATGGTACCAGGGTGAGGGGTTAAACACGAACAAAACCATCAACTTTATTTTACCAGTGTGTATTTCTCTTAAGTACCATATAGCTTCTTGGTCTCCACATTGGCCCACCACTGCATCCCTATTCAGTTTTATCATCATCATGTTACACAGGCAAATTAGCCCATAATAAAGAAGAAAAAAAAAATTAACAATTCAAGATGTGATGACAAAGTAGATAAAACTCAATGTTATCCACTGTTATTTCTTCTCTGCGAAAGGTGCGACTACCTAGCCAGAACTCCTAAAAATGTCAGTTTCCAGCTGCAAGGTGTATAATTAGAATAATTAAAGAACACCTAAATTGATGGATCCATTAATGCAGGAGATCTCCAGTGGGCCTTCTGCACAAACATGGGGAGTCGATATTTTTGATTCCCCCAAAGGTTCTGTGCTAGGCACTGTTTTAAAGAGACATCAATCTATGATGTCAGCATTTATCTAATGAACGTTCAAAAATCAATGCCAAGATGGCCTGCTACATGTATGCACCCAATTTGTGGGTTCTCCAAGGGATACTAGATAAAACAAAAACATTATAAGAGCAGCGAAAACTGACTGTGACCACTCTACCTGACCTTGAAGATGTTAATGGAAGAAGTGAAACTTGACCTGGCTGTAGGCATAAACAATAGGGTTCTAAAGACAACAGGTACTCCAATACTACTATGTAATATATATTAAAAAAATAGGTATTCCAAAGAGAAAGGAAAACGAGGTGGCTTAATTTAAGGCCCTCTAAAAGTGCCTTTGTCAGCCTTACAGTACAATGACAAACAGGCTGTTTTTTAAATTACTATAATCAGGATTCTTAAGGATAACAAGATTACCTTAGCTTTTAATATAATTCTTGTCCCTGCTGCCAGTAGTACTTTCCTTGGCAGAATTCTTGTCTGCACCTGACAGCCAGCGTGTTCAATCCCTTTCACAGCTATTAGCGAGGATAGCCATTTAGCTTCACTGAAGCTGTAGATTCTTTTAGCTATTTTCTTGTTAGTGTTCAAACTCAACTTATCCTCCCTATTCTGTCCACAAGATTCCCTGAAACTGATGTTTTGACACCATATCAGACAGAAAGTGGAGGTCTAAGTTTGCTTCTTCCTCTCTCCTGTTTGAATAATAAACTGGTCTCTAGTTGCTAGGAGGTAGGGCTGCCTCTGGCTTGTAACTAGAGGTGACAGGTACTCTCTAGCAGATGGGCTGTCTTGTAATCTTTTTCTTTATTCACAGCAACTCTGTCTCTTCCTTCTGTTCAGAGTATTTACTCTTGTTGGTAGCATGTAAACAGTTAGGTATGCCTTAGACAGTTCAAAGATGTGTTACGTGGGTGAATTAGTTGTTGCAGGATGCCTGTCTGCCTTCATTCATATGCTCCTTTCAAACGTTCCCATTGCCAGATCTCTGCCCAATTAACTGACGATGATGGAGCTCAGTCCTGAGCTCCTCGCCCAGAGGAAACCTCCTCTGAATTCAGGAAAAGTCCTCAAGAAGCAGGAAGCTGAGAATGAGTCTGAAGATGACACAATTTCTCCACTGTAAAATGCTGCATTCCAAATATTTAGTAGACCTGCAAAATGTTTACACACTCTTATCAAAATACAAAGCAGGTAATTTAACTCCTTTCATAAACTTTGTGTTTCTCAGTGCTACACATGAGTTGGAATGAATTGAGGTTTTTCTTACATATAAAAATTACAGAGAAAAATTTCCTTAAATATGTGTATTCTATAGCAGGTAAGGCAGCACTGACAAACGGGACAGCTTCTGCAAAATACTGATGTCTCACAACACGTACACTAAGATTTCCTAACGGCTTTTCTTCTTTGCCTGTTTGTTGTAGAAGTACTGCTCATTTGTCTTTACTCACAGCCCACACTGTGGGGCCAAGTTTTCCATTTGATGCAATCACATGAGGAGTGAATTTGATTGCTGATATTTTGGCAAATGTAGCTGGGTTTTGTATTTTAATACTAACAATGTTCAACTTGGCTCCTCTTGGGAAAACTAATTCCCTGTGGAATGAAGTTGCTCTCAGCATAAACATACACTCTTGCATGCTTAGGATATACTCTAACTTTTTTTTTTCTTAATGCAAGTGGAATTTTCAAAACTGCCCAAACACTTCTGGTGCAAAGGACCATTAGCTTTCCTAGGGGTTGTGTATTTAATTGTATTTGATTTACCACCCTTTTTTACTAAACAAAACACAACTCAGTTGTCAAATATATTAATGCAAATTAATTTTAAAACTACTATTCAGTTCTTCAAAGTGGTATCTTCTATAGCTATCTAATTCTGTAACCAGCAATGTAACACAGCATTTGTTGTACAAAACGCTCCACCAGCCAAACAAGTAATAATTCCGCAGTTAGCTCACATTTAGTGGCATGAATTTTCCTACACTTTATAGCACCTAATTTACTCCGATTTTTCAGAAGGTTATGTCAAATTTGCTAACGTTCTGTAAACTGAGGATAAAGATTACAGTCTACTGCTGTTAGCTAAAAAACATAAATAGAATTTGAATTGATACAAGTCAATAGATACATTACACATGTTCCACTGGTTAATTTTACTAGCTGATACCATTGGCTTCTACTTCATCTTTGGGTACTTCCTAGTGCAAGTATTTTAATTTCACATTCCGAGTTTTCATTCCCTGGGGAAGCCTCTAAAAGCATGTGCCTCTGTGGCACTTTGGCAGGTTAACTTATCAATAAAAACTTCAGTGAAAAGACTGAGTGGGACTCGAGCATAAACCAAGTGAAATCACTCACCCTCTGAAGAATCGCTTGCAGAAGGTATTTTGCACTATACACCCATCTCCAGCAATTGCTGAAGTCCTCATCTGACAAACGGTAGGATGTGCAGGCAATGCAATAACTAGTTCTTAAATGTCTTTGTGAATCTAAGCCTGAGCAACTACATAGGTCACCACCGACAGCATAGCATCCCTACTATTATGCCCGAATGTTAATGAGTATCTCAGAATGCCTGAGAAAATAATGCTTTAGGAAGCGTTAAGACACTCCTTCACTATCTCTCAAGAACTGACTGCTCTCCATCTTTTTGAGACATCTTTACAAAGCACATCTAGGCTTAAAACACTGTTGCGATTTTAATATGTGTGATTTGTGTTCTTGTTGAAAAGGTTGAACGGAAACTGTAGCCAGGCACAGCATGTGTGCTATGGTCTTTGGAAGCATGTTATAAACACAATCTAAAATCAATAGCAAGAAACAATTACAGCATCTGAATACCATTTGGGTGAAATAAGGTGATGGTGGTGAAGCAACCAGCAGACGTATGTCAATACTTGCAACAAAGTATTCTACAGCGTTTGCACAAAGAGGGGTTGAGTAAATATCAATAAGCAACTACTACTACAAACAGTAAAAATGATAAAATCAATATTATAAAATAAAAAGTTAGCGCATAGATGAACTCTCTGATCTAGACAATACTGTGTTAGGAGTGTTCCTAAGTTCCTGGATCTCCGTAAAGGAACAGACAGTGGCTAAATTGGTCCAGTGCTCTGATTAATCAAGAAACCAAAGTATACAACAAATGGTATGCAAACGTAACATAGAAATTCATACAAAGGCGTATTTATGTCCTGCAGCAGGAGGAATCACATATATACTGCACCTGCTAGCCCTGTGCACTGTCAAGAATCCATCTAATAGCCCACAACATGCCACGTGCTGCCAGGCCTGCCTGCTTAATGGGAAGACCCTGAAGGATTTCACATTTGTCCCCGAAAAAGGATCGATTAAGAAAAAATAACCCATTCTTGCAAAAAATTTATACAACAACATCAAATCTCAATAAGTTCTTTAAAAACCCAGCAACTGAAAGGGTAAGACTGAGTGACAGCCCACCTGCAAGATGCTGTCTGTAGCTCTGACCTGCATTTAAAACAGGGCTATTTAGCCTTTTGAGCACCTAAAAGTTGGTTCTGTTGTTTGCATTTCATAGAAACTACTTTTGGAAGTAAACAAGAACCTTTAGTGAATTATTTAGCATACAAATAAACCAGCAAAGAAACCTAAGTAGGCCAATATGAACTAACTGGATTGAAATATTCATCTGTAAATAACTTTTCAATCTGCTGCTTTCACGTACAAATACTACATGGAACATTAGACACAACTAGCTTCTAGGGATATTTAGGCTCACTGGAGAGCAATTTTTATGTCTACTGGCATCTGTGGGTAGTGATATGGACTGACTGTTAATATAACCAACATAAAATTTATGTGAACACTCACTGCAATAGCAACACACTGTCAGACAGCTGGTGCTTGATGCGTAGCACATGCGGGTTTTATATGCACTGTGTAAACTAACCTTTGCAATAAAGATTTAGCAGGTTTATTAGTTTAGGAAATCGCTATAATTAAGGATAATTCATAATGGCCGCTTATCCACTCTGTAGCAATAGCTGCTTTAATTTAGACTCTGTTTCTTTGAGCCATAAATAAGTGTGCTGATATCTTCTGCACAGATGTGGCATTCAACCTGTTCAAGTTGGTTGAGTTTTGCTTGTGTTTTAATCAAAAGAATTAGTAGATAAGCCCATAAAATGCACATTGCTTGAAATAAATTGGCAAGAAATGTGGTTTGGAAGTTCTGAAACTCTACTAGTAGCTCCTTTTTGAGAGGAGGGAATAGAACACAGAAATTTTCCACAAAAAAAGAACACACTATATGGCCATAGATCAGACCTGAGACAGAATACTAGATTTGCATAATTAAACATAGGAAAAAGAGATATGTCTGAGACCTACGTGCATTATTTACAATCCATCCAGTTTGTAATTGAGGGTTTGACCTTTGTGAGCCCTTCCAGTAACACTGTGACTTTGCTGCTTTTATGCACAACCCAAGGCTTTTCTGCAGAAGAATAAGTATGATATCTCATTACTTTAATTCCTATTAGCAATTCCTGTGAAACAATTTAATAAGATGGTTGATGCAGCAGCTGGAACTGCTAAATGATCACAAGTTTAGAAGTAAATATAATCCAAATTTTCTTGATTCCAAATTCTTCTTCTTCCCTTCCTTTGGGAGAACCCTGGAGCAGAACGCCCAGTAAAAATTTGGATACTGAGCTTTGTGGCAGATGCCAAAGTATAACAGCTCAGGGTATTATTTCCTTATGTATAAGACAAAAATCTGGAGTGTTATGGAAAACTGTCTAGCCTTGAAAGTCTTCTGCCACAAAACTACTAATTCGTTGTCTTTTGGGGTGTGTGTGTGGCCAAATCTACTTCTATTCCATTTTTAGTTAACTCAACAGTGAGAGTAAAATACCATAAATTCACATAGTGGCATGGCAGTCAGTGGGAGACAGTAAATGTTCACTATTTGGGATGAACTCAGTTGAAAATTAATTTCTTTTCCTGGACTCGACTCAGTTTTCTCATCAGCCCAACGTAAACTTTGCCTGTAGAATCCTTACCAGCCAGAGCACTGGATCTATGAGTTTAGTATGGGCGATCTTTAAGATGGAGGAGATACAATATTATTTTGTAAAGAAGAAAATACAACAAAATTAGAAGTAATCTGCTTACAGTCATCCAGAAAAAGCATGATAATCACAGTTAACAAAGGGAGATGTAGTAACTGCTCTACAGACTTTATTTCAGGTTATCTAAACCTATTATTTTCAATCTCCTGAAGACAAATGACCACATCATTCTACTTACTTCCAGTCCAATGTGAAGAGCTATTCATCGTGAGATACATATTTCATTAATAAAAAGATCTTCACTGAACAAAAAATTAATTTTGTAGGCTATACAATAGTGATGGTCCTCAGACTGCAGAAGCAGGTTCAATCAGACCATGGCTTTTGCTTTGTATCATCAAATATTCAGGCTAAAAATGCAAGTTAGGGTTAACTAAGATCAATTCAAGAACACAACTTCTAAAGTCTTTAAAAGTTTCTATTACACCAGTCTGTATAAAGAAGATTACATTTAAAAAAATAAGTAATTCATTATTAGCAATGTTTATATTTTATATCATGCACATATTTTATATATGTATAGATTATATGTCAAGCTGGGACAAGAGAACATAGCTTAAAGATTTGGATACGTAAACTGAAAACATTCAGAACACCTTGGCAAAACAAGTATTATCTACAGAAATGGGAGCATTAGAAACACAGATATCCCATTATCAGTGTACTAAAGTATATAATGGTATGTTTCTAATACATTGAACCATTACATTCTATTTTTTCATGAGTGTATAAAAGTATAAAAAATGTCATCCAATTCCCTTTGGAAATCCATGAGGCAGTAAAGCACAACTACTGCTTTAGCACCATTCAAAGCACAAGAATTGCAGTCATTATGTACCCTCTGGGTAAAGGCACAACAAAAAGAAAAGGAATATGGGAAATTTTCTTTCTTTTTTTTTTTTTTTAATATTCTAAGCAGTGGTAGAAAAAACTGTATTTTTTTTTCCCCAATTCAGAGCCAAGATTAGAATGAAAATGGAAGAGATGAGATCTAGAGCTAGAAGTTTTGCTGTCAGTGAAAGACACTTTTTGGCTGTATCCTCTTGCTCTCTGGGTTCTGACTAATATGTCTTGAATGAGGTAAAAGCTCCTCCACCAGCATTCTGTTCAACCAACAAGAGCAATTGACTCCAGAAGAGAATTGCTTTGCCAATGGCATACTGCATATAAGCTGAGTGAAAACACAAACACCTGTGCCAGCAGAAATTTTGAAATTTCCATTGATTTTTTAGATATTGTCTTTTTTTAATCAAATAATGCCCAAATAATTTCAAATTGCAATGTTCACTCAGCTTTGTAGAACTGAGTTGAAACACTTGGTTTTTAGTCCGTACAATATTGAACTGTATAATCTGCATGGTGACATACAGCTAGATGGGAGTTGCAGGAGGTGAGCCTGATGTTTACATTCACACTGTAGTCGCCATCCCTGATGGGAGACTGCATCTCCTATAATTTATACAGTAGTCACTTAACTCCTGCAGGCCATTACACAGCTTTATCTTACAAAGTCCAAAATACATCAAAGATACACTATTTTTGCCAAGAAGCTGAACAAACTGAACAAAATGGGAATTTATCCTACACTTCTAGAAGACAGTTTCAAATGACACAAAATGAAATGTTTTTGAATAATCAGAAACCTGCACTATTATACTTCAGATCAAACATAAAAAATTAAATAAGTTTTGTTTTAATAAAGCAGAGATATTCACCATGGAAAGCTTTAGCTTCGTAAAAATTGCACTTTTTGGTGAAAAAGCATTTGACCTTAACTTTGATTAGCTCATAATATTGTATCTCAGTAAAAATATGGTAAATGGGAAGAGTTAGCCACTGCTTTCTTATAGACACTTCTCATAACTTATAAAAATTTTACAGTATTTGCTGCATCTTTACTAAATAAGAACTTTCTGGTCTTGAGTAACACATGAACCTTAATCCCTGCTTTAAAAAGGCTTTACTATTCCAGATTGCAACAGAAATACAAACCCTACCTGCTGAAATATAGAAGCTGAAAACACATCAGAAATGGTCTTTTAGACTCTAAAAAATGTATATTAATAGTGATTAAGTAGGCATCATCTTTAATAGTTGTGAGACACCATGATGTATATTTAACCTAAATTTATAAATATCTTAGTTTTTCTCCTGAGACTCTGTTTTTTACGGTAAAAGTGTTCTCCATGTACTCCATGAAGTGCTGTAAGAATCTGAAAAAAAAAACCCAACTTATTCTAGGCTAAACAAATGATTCTTGTCAAAGGTAGATCTTGTTATAGCCTTGGACAAGGAGAAGCAAGCAGATCAAGATAAAGAACCCAGTGATATAGGGTGGGAGATGGCAACAGAAGACCTGCAAGCAATGGAAGGCTTGTCTGAACGGGGGCTCTGCTGCAAGAGATAGATAAAAGAGAAAACAAGAACAAAACCACCAGAAAGGCTAAAGCGGTGCAGGCAGGTAGGGGGAAGATCCTGGGGGCAACAGGTATTTTGACTTAAGCCTAAAAAGCATTTGTGAAGAGGAACTTGGGACAAGGAATAAGTTTCAAAACCTCTTTACTAGGGTTTGCTCTGTGCTTCAAATAAGATACTGCTAAGCAGTTTGAAAGTGCTGGTAATAATGACCAGTGTATCTTACTGCTCAAAATCTCATTCTGTGCCTTGTCATTACTGGGATTGGTTCCTGAGGTAACCCAAACTCCTATTCTTCAGGACTTCCAGAGGAGGGCATCCTCAAAAGAAAGTGTTCATGCCACAGCAACTCAGGGAGAGGGTGACTGGAGGAAGGTATTCCAGTTTGGAAGAAAAAAGACTGGAAAAAATCATCCTGAGTGTGGGATGTGAGGAAATGTAAGGGTGGCAGTTCTTTTTGCTCTCTATTCCAGGGATCAAGATGACTTCAGAGATTGCCTCCGAAGGACAGTTACTTAAAAGTTAAACCTAGTGGCCAGACTGAAAAGTGGAAAATAGAAATTATAAACTAAACAAAATAAAACTTAAGCCCATCATCTGCCTTTGGTTGTAACTAGTTTCTTTCCTGAGAAATAAACTTCTAATTATCAAATAAGGATAATGAAAAGAAGATCCAGAAGAGTGACTGAATTCAGAAGTGGTCTTCAAGGTTAGATTTCATCCCTTTGTCTTACACAAACAAGCAAAGCACTAAAACTATCATTAAGTTTCCAAAGAATATTTTAAAAACTGCAAACCACTTTTTTTTTTTTTTTTACAAAAAGTAAAAAACGCCTTTGCCACAGGAATTAACACATCCTTGAACATAATAAACAGCAAAGGGCTTGGTACTGATTTTTAGCACCTATGGTTGACTACAACAGCAAAAGTATAATATTTTTAAAAGCAGAATGGATCTCTTAAGTCACAAGTTTCTTCATTTGATTTGCAGATGGGGACCTCTATTGGTATAAAATAATTACTAAAAAATGACACCTAGAGACAGACCCATTGGCTCCCATGAAAATCACACTGGCCAAATTCTTACTTCCGTTACGTCAATGTTAACCTATACTGATTTCAAATAAACTGCAGGAATCAGCCCAATCAAATGTAATTAATTTAAGAATTTGGCCCAATTATGACAGACATCAAGTATTCTTCTGGAAAAAAAAAAGCTACAAAGAAGAACTAATACACTTTGAAGTTAACCTTCTCATACTTACGCCTGGGGGCTGTTCTGTGCATGTGCCTTATGTGTATTTTTACTACAACCTTCGTGTAACCGTGCAGCTTTCCAGCTTTGGACTGACATATCTCTGTGTTGGGCAGGATTTTCAATCCTTCATGACTATCTATTTGTCACTGCAGGTGAGTGGTAGCACTCAGGCTGATCCCCAGCCACTTTCACAGTTACTTATCTGTCTTTATGGATTCTTCCTGTGTGTCAAGTTGGTGCATAACAGCATTACTGTCAGGGTGACAAAATTGTCCCCAGAGTATCACAAATGATTCCCTAGCCTTATGGCTGCAAGCAGGTAGTAACACATCGACACTGCCTTTCTCAGCTCATCTTTCTCCGGTCCTGCCACCCGCCCATTATTCTGTACACGCATGCACACATTCCCCTCTACGAATGTAACTCTCAGCTAAGAATCAAGACAGTTCTAATTTTGGTCCTTTAAAATTACCATGAAAAATGAGCACAGGTCATTCTCAGACTGAAATATTTTTCTCTGAAAAGGCTGTTCCTCTGCCTTATTTTTAAATAATAGAGTTTGGAAGGGGAAAGGGGAGGGGAAGAAAACTGTGGAATTCCTGGTTTTCTAAATACAGAAACCATGATTACAAATTCTGAATAGTGGCTAAGATACAGAATACATACTGAATTTCATTGAATTCTATATGCCACCCAAGCTCTTAGTTTCTTGATGTGTTTCTATCATACAAAGCCTGTTTTTTTCCTCCTATAATTCTGTTGCATTTTTTACTTAATTGTGATCTGTGTGCAGCAACACCTTTTTGAAAAATAAAAATTTCTCCAGTTCAATGCTGGGTGTGAATTTGTGATAAATTAAAAATCTTATTCAACAAGGGATGGTTTAAATACTCCCCCCTGCCCCCAGTGTAAAATAATTCCAAGGAGAAAAGAATCCATCAGGGTAAAACAATCTATATGTTATTTGGAGAAGGCTAACAATTTTGATGAGTATATAAAAAAAAGAAAGCTTCAGCAGCAAAGCTTGCTCAATAATCTGAAAACTATTTCATGGTCACATAGTACAATCTACAATTTCAATGATTCTTACACAGACCATGTTTTACGTAAGTAAGTTTTGCTTTAAGTCCACTGTACCTCAGTTCCTCGAAATGCCGTCAAGGTAACGGTTTCCAGTCAATGCCAGCTGGGCTCCATGGAGGAGCGTCCCGTGCATTCCTGTGCTTCCACCACCTTGCTCAAACAGCTCACCTCTCTGTGCCTCAGTTTCCCTAACTGTGAACTGAAGAATACTATACCTACTCTTTCCTAAAGACACCAAACAAACTGCAGAGTAGCGAGAGTAGTTAACATTAAATGTGTACTGAGATAAAACAAAAGCCTTTTGTTTGGAAGATGAATCTTTGAAGAACGACCGGGGGTGTGTGTGAAATGTATGGTCAAACCCTGCTACACAGAGAAACGCAGCTGGACTGAGGGTGGCTGATCCTCGTTAACACGGGCACGGCTGAGGACAGAAGTGTTCCGGCAAACATGTGCCTGGGTGTCCGCGCACACCCTCCCCACCCCCAGACCGTTTGTCCTTCACCTGATGAGCGTGCATTGTCTGAGTTTTCAGATAGGTTCAGTATGATTTCTGACACTGGAAAAACAAACCTAAAAGCAATTTAGAAATACCTGCCCATGAAGTCAAAAGGCAAAATATCTAAAGCTTCTCCTGAAATCTCTGACCTCAGAGGCTGACATGGTTTGATGGGAAATTTAATGTAATAGTCTGAGAAAGCCAAAAGGCCTATTGTCAGCAATGAAGTCTGAAAGTTAGCAGAATTAATATAACTGTACAATGGAAGTGCCCTCGAGGGACAAGGCTGCAGAACCAGGGCAGAGGGAAAAATGACTTTTGAAGTCATTTCACTATGACATTCTGTCATCACTGCTAAACGGAAATAAAAAATCATCTGAATCACCACATGCTTCAGCGTGTGTCCCTTCCTTATCTAATATAAAGTAATAACACTGACGTCCTGTGCCCCACCTAAGCTGGGAAGGGGCTCTGCAGGGACTTGGGGAGCTCCATTTTGAATTGCTAAATGCAATAAGAATAAATGCAAGTGGGAGTCTGTTTAGCAGAGAATGATGTCTGGTCTGTAGCCCATCAAAGCCCAATAAATCTCAATGCTTCAACAAGAGATGAAAATGGTTATCTCATCATTTCAGTGCCAGGGTGAAATTTTCTCTGAGCCAGAGTATTTTTACCGATGATTTATGTCTGGGAAGGGTAGTTGTTTAACAAAATGGCAGATAATGATAAATAGAAAGTAAATAGAAACAGCAGCAAGGGAGTGGTTGCAGCAGTAGAATAAACAATATACTTACATAAAGTATATGTCACATATAAGTGCCATTATTCTAAATCCTATGAGTTATATGTTACTTGGAACATCACATAAAAGATCTGGTAATAAAATTTACAGGATAGGGAATTTAACATGTATGCAAGGCAAATAAGTATCAAAATTCTTCTTTCAGTTACATCTGCGTTAATCCCACTTCACTGAAATTACTCTGGGTTTACAATTGTATAATAAAACCAATGAGTGTCTCTGTGTTCCCTGGGTTTAAATACATTATTATATTAAAATGAGAGGGATCAGACGATGGCTAATTTTGCTGTCCTTACAAATTTTAACACAGTACTCATATTGACTGCTAAAATAGGAATGCTTTTACAGAAAAGGGAATAACTGATACATACACTATCTGGACATGGTTTTTAGCAAGTCATCTGAAAATAAAACTTTTTGTTTATTTGTTTAAGATCTCATTGTGGATGACGATAAAACAAATATTCATGGAGTTAATGATGAGAAAATAGTAAAAAGCAACAAAGCTGCTTTGTTGAGTTTTTTGAATCAGAGATACTGTAAACAACGTTGAATTGCAGATAGAGATTTGAGGTCAGGGTGCTTGGTTTGGGCTTCTTTTTCTTTTTATGCATTTTTCCTGTGGCTGTACACAAAGGAAAAAAAAAATCTAATTACAGTTTTAAATGCCCAAAATGCCATGTCCACCAAAAGCCCGATGCTCATTAGTACTAGTAATTAACTTTACAACTGTCAACACAAACACCACACAGGCTGACAGATAGATAGTAGCTCTGAGGGTGCTAATAAATCCGGAAATAACAACTTGACACGCAGATGCACAAAAGGATGCAGGTGATAAAGAAATGTTGACATCAAATCTAATTATCTTCGAAACGGCCAACTACTGCACAATCCACAGTAATGCACTGTTATTGCTAGTGATGAGCCCCACTGGAATGGCTCTTAACCACAGCATACAACTGAGCTTTTACAGCCCCTTGTCATATCTAGTGAGGACAATATCAAAAAGGAAATTATGAGTGTCATGACCCCTCCAAGTCAAAAATCTAGTGATGAATATAGGCTCAGCAAGGCATAGCAGATTACCCCCTTACGAGTTTTAAAGCCAGGATGATATATGACATTTTTATCAGGCACTTTCTCAGGAATGTCACCAAGAGGGAAAATAAAGGCCCTGAAAAGAGACGACTAGGTGAATTATGCAACTGTAATTGCCGATCATAACCTGATATGAGCTGAAATTGCTCTGTTTTCATATTGAGATAGCATAAAATTGTCGGGAAATGCAATGGCTCCTTAATGTGGCCTAGATGAGTCTAATATTCTGATCATTTTTCACTCAGCTGCTAGGTAAATAGTGCTTCTTTAACACAACCACTGTGGCCCAGGGCAATCTGGGGGCCCAATTTTACACTTGAATTGAGAAAATATGTGTAAACTACAATTTTTCATATTTTCTGCATACATAAGAAGATGAAACATCTTTATCATGTGTATTGTCTGGCTGAGCTTATACAAAATATTAGTTTATCTCTCCTACTTTGGTTTATTCCATAAGCAAAACACATAGATCTAAAGGACAGGCAATATTCTATATACAAAATAGGTCCATCTTTTATGCAGCCTCATATGAAAAATTCTACCATTTTGTTTTTGAGAAGCTGGCAATTAACAAGTGCAGATTTTGCAAAATAAATTAAAATATTCTAAAATACATTTTTCTGCAAATCAGTGTGAAAAAAAGCAGAAAAGATAACATCACAGAAATATTTATCTGCACCACACGAGATATTAGTTTAAACAATAACAACTAGGAGAAAAAAAAAGGTTAAGAGTGCTTCTTTATTACCATGCTGTAAGAGAAATTTATTTTATCAGAAATCTGTATTAAATGTTTCATGAAACACACTTGTTTAAAAAAAATCTTGAGTTAAAATTAAAAAAGAAAAAGGAAATCAGACAAACCCCAGTGAAACAAAAAGCATGCTACTACCCATTCTCAGATAATAATCAGCAATAATACCTGGGGCAGAAAGGTCATAAACCATACTTCCAAGACAGGAATAATTCATTGTACTACTATGTGTTTAAGAATTAGTTTGATAGAGTCACTATCTAGACTATGAGATATTGTCTATCAATCTGACCTTCTAAAAATGAACCAGCAGTCTCCCACTTAGATCAAAACCTCTTTGCTTTTACGGTATGCAGTGTCTTATTTATGGTGAATTTTAGGACTAGGCTCACGGTGAGCGCAGCGTCATTTGCAAAATACGTCGATGTAAATGTGAAGTAATACAAACTCTTATGCAATTAGGTGTTTCTTTCTAAATTTCTAAACATTTTTTTCCCCAAAAGAAACCATTTTGAAATGCAACCTCTTCTTGCTCTTTTACTTAAGATTCAGTTCAGAAATAAATATGTACAAAGGAGGTCAAAAGGTTTAAACTTCTTTGTTTGCATTATGTTATCTCTTCGTAGTTCCTATATATCCACCTTATCTAGGTGCTCCAACACTAATTGCAAAGCAGCACTGACGAGCAGTAATAAGCAGCACTTGGAAAAACCCCGTGTGTTGCTGGTTACTGCAGATAAGAGCCCCTTAAAGTTGGCTATAGCTGCACCAACTTCCTTCCTACTCCCTTTTACGTTTTTATGCTTTCTAAAGGCTGAGATTTTGTACTCAGTAACACAGCGAAGTGTGATACCTCGCTCTACAGAGAGGCTTCAAGCACAGCAGGTTTCCAAAGGCTTCGGGGTGTGGGATATACGGTACTGAAAATAACACTGCGATACTTCAGTAGTTACATGAGTCTTTGTAAAATATTTCACTGGATAAACCAGAACAGGATTGAAATACAGTTCCTAGCAATTAATACTGCGTGATCCTAAACGTAGAGTTGTTCAGATCTCCAAAGTATTCAAAATTGTAGACCCATCCATAATTATTACATTACCAGTAACCCTATTATGAACAGTCTTTATGTAATTAACATACCAGCAGGGAATTTAAGAGGTACTTGGCATTAATTTCCAATCCCTATTCTCCATGAATTTGGTACTCAATTGCAGTGATAAAGAGAAGACACATGGTTATGATTACGCATTTTCTGTAACGATTATGTACCAGAGCAGAAAATACCTCATAATACAACACAGGCTCACAGTCAGCAAGAACACATATTTACTGCTGTATTTTCATTCCGTTGTAGTAATTCAGAAAGTCAAGCGACCAGTTCCTACTTTTTATCTTTTTTGCAGGATCCGTTCACACAAGACTTTTCCCACAGTCACTGGCACTTAGCAGAAAAATAACTTACAACCTTTATCATTCTCTTACAAAGTCAACCACGCCGACACTGTATTTATTTCATCTTCCTGTCTCTGTATCCCCCTTCCGGAGACTCAGCGAAGAGGCTGCAGCTACTGTTGCTAAGCAACTACACCCCAGCACCGCATCACCAATTACAGGTTTTCCCCATCGTTTTCAGCCTCACAAATTTGGGAGCTGGTATAATAATAAGTGCTACGGATAACAGAAGTATCATCCACAGAGCGATAAGTTAGCAGATGGATTGCAAGGACTAAAAAAGCGACTACTATAACAATAGCACTGACCAATTATTGTTAGTCTTATTTTCAGTCAGGTTTTTTTAATCGGTACAGCCTCCACAAAGAACTTTACATATTCACTACATGCAAATATTTTTGAATTCTGATGGTTTTCTGCGTATCGCTCTGTGCGAGAGAACACCACAATATCTGTGCTGCTGAAAGCTAACACGAGATCTATTAGTAATCAAATTTCAGCCCAGATTTTATGGTTAGTCTAACCGAGTTAATTTCTCTAATGTTAGCAATTCATGGAAGAGGTCTCTTGCGGCAGCACAAACCTGGGATCCACAGCAGCTGTCAGAAGAGACTCTGAGGAATTCCTTATTAGCCAGAATGCAACCAGGCAGAAAACTCATTACACAGTGCTAAATATACTTAATCACATCTATTAGAGAAAAATGAACTTGATAATTACAACAAATAACTAAAGAGCAAAAAGTGTTCATGGAAAAACCCACACCAGGATGTGTAAGAAAAGGGGCTGCATATTGACTCTGTGTGGGAGAAAGGCATGCCTCGCCGTAAACTCTTCTAATAGAGAAGGATTACACCACAACATACAAATGATTTAGGTTCCCCTTGAAAGTGAAGCATTTGCATTTAACAGCTTACATAAATTCAATGTAGTAAGTAAATTAATTACTTAAATTTCAAAAATTTCCGAGAGTTGAGACAACCGCATCTTCTCAACATGCTTTTTGGGGAAAGGAAGCCTCCTACAGACATTCAACACAATAAATACAGGTAATTTCACAAGAGCTGATACTTAACTGCAATACATAACACAAGGGCTCAAGGTCTTTCCGCGTGGGGCAGCCTTTATTTTCCTTCAAACGGGATTGGGTTGTGGGGTGGTATGTGGTCCACAATTCGGCCCATCAAACTGTATTATAAAACACAGTTGGTGAAACTTAAGGTATCAGATACTGACCTCATCAAGTAATTACAGGCTGAAACCAAACATCAGCATCACATATTCTTTGTGGAATCACATACCATACACAGGCACTCCAATCAGACCTGCACACCACCTGCCAAACCCTCTCTTGCTTTGCCATCCCAGAAGCATCTTAAATCTGCACTACTTTCATTTGCACGTTGCCTAGCCAGCACATGTGAAGTGTGAGCATTCTGATTTCGCAGCAGTTGGTACCCTGTACACCTGGAGAACACAACAGAGCAGCGGACTGAGCTCCTTACCTTCAGAACAGCCTTTGTCACTTCATGCCAAACCCCTCGCACACCTTGTGAGAAGCAGTTCATTCTCAGGCACATAGATGAACTTGGCTTGACTTTTTGAACCCAAACTTTATTTTAAATTCCTACCCAACTATACATATTTTTAGTTCCACAACATCTAAATAAAGAAAATCGGGCATATTGAAATCATCAAATAAAATCTGAGCAGGGATACTCTGAGGTTTTAATGTAATTTTGACTTTGTTGGAAGAGGGCAGCTCAGTAATGCATGAAGAAAGCCATCTGGGTTTTTTTTTTATTCAGCCGTAGAACATTTTCACCTTAATTTCTACAAAACACCATTAAAATATTGAACAGCATCTAGCAAAAATAAGACACATTCTTCACAGCTATATACAAATGAAATCGTGGCCACAGAAAGTCCTTACCTAAAACCTGTCAAAGACAGTCGATGCTTTTGCAAGACAAAGTTAGAGATTTAGGTAGGTTCCAAGCAAAAGGTCTACGCTGCCATCTTTCTCTCTTCACCTCATTCCTCCCCTCCACCTGTCGTGGAAAGGCAAGAAACTGCAGAATTCCACTTCTTAGGACCATAACTTAGAATGGTGGAAATTAGGAAACAGGATTTGATTCATTGTGAGGCCTAACAGCAGTGAAAGATCCAACCCCTGCATGATGATAAATTAAGAGCAGATGGACAAGACTTTGAACTGATAGAAGAATACTGCTTTTACTGTTTCCTTGCACTTGCTTTCCTTTGTTTTAGCTGATTCATACCTTCTCCAGGTCATTTCTGCTGTCTCTGTATCATGTCAGAATCAGTATTTTAGAATAAAAAAAAAAAAGTAGCAGCCACAAACCTTAGGCTGTAGCCATTTCTCAGAAGTTAAGCACCACATATATTCCATTTTCAAATATGTTCCTTCCCATGAGTTATACTTACGAATTGATGTTATTTAAAGGAAAAAAAATGTGAAAGATATTCTAACATAGTTTAAAAATTGAACGCTTTTTTCTTCTCCAATGAAAACGTATCATCCCTTACACACATGTATACAGTACTCTGCTTGGCTGGATTTTAGGGCAACATAGCTTATTTTTGGGGATGGCAGTAATTCTGAGGATTTTTTTGTTCTTTTACAATCTCCTGTTTACAGAGCTGACAATGCTCTTACAGAAAGAAGCTATTGAGCCTTGCAAAAATTACTGACTTTATGAAGTCCATTACTTACCCTATAAATCTTGAGTGAATCTTACTATAGAGAATTTGATATAGCATTCCTCTTGTGTGAACAAAGGCATCATAGAACATATATAATTGCGTGCTCAATTTACTAATTTAACTCACACTTAGTTATACCAAATCTTCTTCACATAAATGTCCAGTAAGGTTGGATGTGTAAAAACAGTTTTGGTTTTCCAGCATCCAACCTCTCCACTCTTTAAGCTTTCAAAAATGGGCGAGTTCAGACTGGAGTACTGAATTAGGTGGACCTCTCACCTGAACTTTCATAGCAGTGTTTATATTCTTATGACTAAAATACTCTTTACCCCAGAAAGTTAAGTTGGCAGCACAAATGTGACATTCACTGATGCGAACAGAAAGAGAGCTATGGTAGCAATGATAAGATAGAAAAATGAAGCAAGGAAGTTTTAAAGGGCATAAAAATCCATGAACTTTCTTTATGTGTAGAGAAAATGCCTACAACTGGATCAGAATTTTGTTCAAAGAGTATACGCAGTTACTGACTGCTCCTTTTAGAGTTTCAGCCTACATTTCCATGGTTAAGGGTTTGGACAAGAAAGGTAGTTTCTGTTCTAAGTTTTACAGTATGAACTCTGAGCATAAAAACTCCATACACGTATAAATGTGCAGTGCTAGCAGTGACAAAAAGGAGGCATAACAATCACATTCAGGAAGGCTAAACACAAGCAAAATTCCCTTATTAGTATTTTGGTGATAAAATGCACATTGAAATGTTTTCTGTTCTCTCATTCAATAAACAATAATAAGCCCTCTTCACCTGAAGCAGAAAACTTATCTGTTTTATATTAAAAGTTCATTAGAATTTACAGAGAATTAAATTAATAGGAATGCAAAGGCTGCTGTAGAATTAGTGTATTAATAGTATATGAACTGCAGGTATTTTCTTTTTAATCTAGATAATTCTCGCAGGGATATAAATCCCTCTTCTTACTTAATTCTCTATTGGGGGCTCCTAGAGTTTGTTTTTTGTTTTTTAGGGAAGATGTTTTACTTTTCTGTAAAAGTGCAGCATTTTACATAGGAAAAAAGTATCTGTGGAGATGCTTGCAAAACAAGTTTCTGTTTGAGAATTTGTAAGTCATGGACAGTGGCAAACACATGACCAGAGGAATCATTCCTTCTACAGTCCTCACTGATGGTCCAAGGTGCAAATTTTTCATAAGGAAAAAATCCCAGAAGTTCTGACAGCAGTAATAGTATAAAACCTGGCTAAAATTGAGCTTCATTGTTATAACGTACGGAAAACCTCATAGCTCTAGAGGTTCCAGTTTGTGCGTTCCCCAACCAGAGCCTACAATGGCCATGAAGCTGTTCTTAGTTTTTTACTATTTTCCAACGCAGTGTTGCACCAAACACCCTTGAAAAATATGGAAGAGTTAGGAAGAACAGTGACGAACAGAGCAAGCAGAAGCAGCACACCGTGCTAGCAGCTGCACTGGTACAGAACTGGCAGTAGGATGGAACACATGGCTGGCACTTATCAAACAGCAGAAACAACCACCGTATACCAAGAACGGGGTATGTGTCTGTGGGGTTCCACCACAAGAAACGACAAGAAGAACTGTATCTATGACTTTCTCGAACATTCATAACTCAAAAACTCCGACCTTGATCACTTTAGCAGATGGTTTTGCTCTGCTGTAGCTGCAATTAAACAGAGTGTGCCAAAGCGAAGAGCAAATTACCCATGCTATCTATCCCAGTTAAAAAAATCTGCAGTCTTCCAGTATCTAGTGGGACAATATCCAAGATTCTGCACCCCCAGCCCATTTTGGATTGCCATTATATTTTATGTCAGTCAGTACTTCAGAGAGCCCAAGACCCTTGGCATATGTTCTTAGTTAACAAAATGGAAAATTAAACTTTGTAGCAACCCCCTGCCACTCCCAAAATAAAATAAAAATTCTATCTACATCAATAAGCAGGAAGTCTGATCTTCCTGTGCCAGCCAAAAAGACTGCAATATAAGGACATGTGGCTGAAGAAAGGAATTTAAAATAAGCAAACTAACCCAAATTCACACTCCTGCATTTCAGGCACTGAGGAATTTTCATAAGGAATACTAATTTTAAAATCACCTCTGATACCGACAAGTGTAAGTTTTTGACTTTAACAGCGCTTTTATGCCTTTTAAAAATGAGTTGATTGTTTGAAAACATTATCCTCATGGAAGAATCGCTCCTGACTTTCTTCAACACACTGAAAATAGCACGATCCTAAGCCCAGTATATACACAAACAAACAAACGTACGTATTGCAATACACCAGGAAGAGGTACCTAAACACTGTGGCATTTTCACTAATTAATGACCGTGTACAAGACCCCATGGAGTCTGAAGGACAGAACACGACAACTCTAAATATGAGACCCAGCCTTCAGTTCTCAGCTATCAGAACAACCTTGCCTCTGGGCTACACCAAAAAGGAAATGAGCAGTGCCTGCTCCCTGGTTCCCTAGCATTGCTGAATTGGAAATACCCAAGTACAGTAGCTTTTCAAATTAAGTGCATGAAAACTGCCATGAGTAGACTTAAAAAAATATCTGAGAGTAGGTCTGAGTATGAAGAAGGTATGCAGATAAACTACCTTACTGGCAAACTCACGTTAAGTTTTTTACAGTCCAGATGGTAAGAGGTAAATGAAAAGGGGGCATTTATGTCAGTGCTTGTACAATAGGAACAAAAACACTGATATGGTTTCTTTTTTATATATATATAGCTGGGTAAAGAGATCAGAGAACACTGGAACGTTAGCCAAAACAAGTTATCCAGCTGCACTGTGTTTCATCACATATCAATTTTTACTGAAAGAAAACCACACAAATTTAATCAGTTCTTCATATGGTAATATTTAACATTTTTTTTCCAAGTTGTTTGATATTATTGTTTTAAAAGTTCCTTTTCCCCCTCCCTCGAATGTGATGTGTGATAGTGGTGAACACAGGAAAAATATCTATCCCTGGCAAGACTGAAAGTCTCATTTACAGTAGACTCAGTAATAAATGCACTGGCGTCTGTGTCAATTGACTGTCTCAATGAAGAACAGGTCACTACAGGGAACAGTACAAGCAGCATCTACATTTGAACTCCTGCATCCTCATCCCATGCATGTTTGTAGCATCAGCAGAAATTAAATTACCCTAATACACCTTTCTGCCTCCTCCCCTCCCCAGGAAACAGGAGTTTTGTTCCAACATCTTAAACCACATGGGTTTTCCCTCTTTTTTGTAAGGCTATCATATGGCATTTGTATAGCGCTTTTAATTATTTGAAAATATATAATAGAGTGGAGACATGGATCCCACTTATATAAATGCCTATTAAAAGGCCATGTATTCTCTCAGTAACCATAAAACATAAAACACCTCTTAAAAAAATATAATTCCTTTGTTTCTAAGCCAAACACATATAATAAGACAGCTTGCTCCTTTTAAGTAAATAAAAATGATTTGTATTAAATAAAATGAAATATTGTATGCACTATATAATTTAACAATAAGACACATCAAAGTATGCATTACTGCGAGCTAACCCATGCCTCAGAGGTGTCGCAAGCCAAATACTTTAAACGATCCAAGAAACATGTTGTTACAGAAAAGCAAAAACCACAGCGCGTCATAAACTATCGGTCAGAGGAGATGTAATACCAAGTTCCTAACCACTTGTGGTGACTAAAATCCCCTGGCGCTTACTGTACCCTCCGAATGTTGATTTTGCCCAAACGGGAATGTTTTTAATACACAAGTTTGATGCCACCTAGCTTTACTGCGTATGCGATTTCTTTAGATAGCACTCCCCCACCCGCCCTACGCCGCCTGGGGCTGAGCCAGCCCACTGCAATCCTGCCATGTTCTGCCGTAGAAGCGGTTGCCGTTCAAATGGTTTCAAGAAGCGTCTTGTATGTAAACACGTTCATGTGGATCTCTACGTGCTCTCTCAGTGACAGCCCATTAAAATGGGTGAAACTAACAGGATTTCTTCGAGGTACTCGATAGCCAAATTTGATCTATAGTTTGTAACAGTTTCAGATCCCTCAACTATAATGCAAGTATAAATAACGTGATTATGTTGTATATAACTCCAAATAAAGTGATTTAAAAAATTTAATCATTGAGAATACACTAAACCCCTCGACAGAACACAAAGTATGTTAAAAAACACAGCAAAAATAATCAGCACAGAAGAGCTTATACATTGTTTGTATCAGCTTTATATGGATTAAAACCACCACACTGCATCCCTGTTCCCCATTTACGAACTGTTCTGCGGTTGTTACTGCTCTGTTTTACAAACGTTTCAGTGGAAACCCTGAGCGCTCAATCAAGACGCTTACAAAGCTGATGAGTCAGTGCTTTTTGGTAAAACAGAGGAGGTTTCTCTCCAAGACCATTAACAAGTACAGTGTAGCTTAGGTTCTAGCTCTGCCAACTGCCTAGTAGCGGAAGAAAAAAAATTCCACCGTCTCTAGCAATAGTAGTAAATTCTTTTAAGAAATAATGCCATGCAACAAGAAAATCTACTGTAAATTTAGTGATTCATATTAATCGTGAGTGAGTGAACATCAGGATAAAGTGAGACGTGAACTGGAAAGTTGTGAGTTAGAGAACAGTTTACAAACACTGGTGCTACTTCATAAAAAGAACCTCTCCAAGACACGCCAGAACCACAGACCTTCCACTAAACCATCAGGACTATATCATCAACTGAGGTATAACTTATGTCCTTATTGTTATTTCCATGGCTAAACACTGACCATGCAACGCTCCTAATCCTGACGAGATCGATTGTTACGACAACTCCTCTGCCCCACAGTCGGTCCTGTGTGTCGGGCGGCACAAAGAGCAGGTCTGCGTCACGGTGTGTCGGGGATGGAAACTCACTCTGCTTGTCACAACAGTTGCGCATGCCACCCGCGAAAAGGCCCCACTAACTACAACAATAATTTGTTTTGTGATGTTTGAAACATTCTTTTTAAGTGATAATCCTAACTGAGAAATAACGAAACACCGTGGAGTTTCCCGACATAACTGTACCCCCAAAACATTCTACTTTATCAATCTAAATCCACCTGCTAGGTGGGTAGGAAAAGCACCAACACTAGTATACCATTTGTATATTCCATTTTTACAGAAACAGCAGAAAATGCGTTAACATACCACAAACGTTTCTATAAAAACATTCATGTTAAATAACATTGACGTGCTTTTTTAAAATACTGTAATCTCAATGAAAGATTAGAGCGTGCTCATCCAATTTTTTCTCATTAACTTTAATTAATAGTATCCGAACTTTTGCTGTTCTCTTGCAAATTAACCTGAACCTGCAGTTTCCTGTGGCTATAGACTTCACCACCAAAAGTCAAACGGTGGTACAGTAATATTTAATAAACACCTTTTATTAACCTGTCATCCATCCACAGTATTATTACAGTCAGTAACTGTTACAACATTCTTATGTTGCCTAAAAATTGTTATTAATTTGCATTTGATCAACTCCAGGTGTCCTGTGAGCCCAACGGCTTTGCTAACTGTTTCTAGCACGGAGCTGAAGCTCCTCTGAAGCAGAGTCACACCCATTCAAAACCATAAGGATACACCCAGTGACCAAACAGCAGCCAAATCCTCCATAATTTAGTTGCTCTAGGAGTGCTGGTGAACGATCCACACTGATTGGCAGAGTTCAATTTTTAATAAAGGATTTGCTGAAGTGACAGAAACTTGTGGAAATAAACTACCAACAGATTTGCTAAGTTATGTGAGTAATTAAGTACGTGAAGCTACAGATGTTGAACAATAGTGCCTTCCACCAAGATGTATGCCATAATAGCAAAAAAATCACCTGGCATCTGGTTTCTTTATTTAAGTACCTTTCTTAGTGTTTGGATCTTAATTTTTTACAGTTGACAGCAACGTTATTTGAGCCAGTGGCATCTGGTTTCTGCAGGGGTGGGGAAAAAAAAAGGGGGGAGGGGGGGAAGCTCTGCACTTTAATTAATTGTGGAGAGATTACATGGTCTTCCAACCGTGTAGTTTGTCATCAGAGCACATTACAGATTTATATTAGATGTTTCTCCACAGTGTCAAGAATAATTAAAAAGGGATAGGAAATGATGCCAGCTAGCAATGCTTTACATCAGTGGTGAAAGTTTTATATTTATTACAGCCAAACAATTTTAAAAGAAGATGTCAATTCTGTAGTTATACGGTGCAAGGAATAAATATTAGGTGGGTAAAGCAGCCAATACATTTCAGCTGCTTGAATAATGAGAGGTTCATGTTTAATCTATCAGACCTACCAGAATTGGTGTGACATGTCAGAGTTATTAATGAAGCAGCATCCCCTTTTCTCATAAAAACATCCTCTCGATACAATAACTAACATACATTTTCCTTTTCTTCCTAAAAGGATCTCTGCCCAACTCTTCCTTCTGATTCATGTAAGAACAAGCATGCCAACTCTACACAGATTTTTTTCCCCAATTAATTTGCAATACCTTTGGTCTTGGGCTGTGCTAATAGTACGGTGTTTATGTGTACTCAAGCTCTCAACTCACTAATCATAAAGGGCCACATTTCTCTCCACCCCGCTGCACAGACTCCTTTGTACATCTCGATGAGAGAAGCATATGGACCTAAAAGCAGGTTGCTGCCTAAGGAACAACTTCTGCCCAAATACTACAGGCCTCATTTCTGTCCTCAGACAGACTCATTCACAAATTGCATCTTCCAAATCCCTGTAATCCATCTGGTATTTTTCCTGCTCTTACATTAATCTAGTTTCTCCTGTTTTAAACATTGTATAGTAAGAAACAGGGCAAACAAGACACTTCCTTTTGCTATGAAACAGCTTTCAACCTCTGAGCTCAAGTGGAGATCCTTCATGTTAAAATGAATTATTAAAAGCAGGTGTAAATTGTCCCATCTTCCTATTCTGTCATCTTTTCAGAACGAGGAGAAAATAATTTCAGACAAATTACTACACTGAATGGCAATCAAATCACTGGGCCCTCGCTGTTGTTTTTACTGAGCCCAACACAGGGAAGAAGCACTCATGGATACAGTGGCTAGTTTCCACATTCAGTTCATGCCTTCCAGCGAGTTATACTTTATAAAACTACAAAGGTAAGAGCTTACATCCTACACCTCCAGTACCACTCAAGGATGTCCAGAGACATATTTGAGACAAGTATGTCATAAATTGAAGTGCTGAGCTGTAGGAAGCTGGAGCATCTCTCCAAACAAGATAGGCAGTGAGCTCTAGCAGACAGAGCTCCGGACTGAGATTCAGAAGGTCGCAATGCTGCACCTTGTCATAGCCAGGAACTCACTCTACGGCTTTGGGCAAGTCTCTGTCTCTTCTTCATGGTTTGCGAATACAGAAGCGGCCATTCATTTCATTTAATTTCAGGCACTTAGGCATCTGCTCATCACCATACACAGTTACCCCAATTAGAGATGGAGCTCTATATGCTACTAGAATGCACATAGATTAAAAAAATTAAACCCCAGTCTTTCAATCTTTAATTGCTCTGTCTTCATTAGTGTATCCATGCAATACAACATTACTGGGTTAAGATACCACAGAACTTTTCTGCTTACTGAAGCTGCTCTGGCATGCTTCATAACTGTTTCCTAGCTAGCAACAGACACCACACCACCAGCTCTGGTTTCATTTTGTGTTCTGCTGAATGACTACCACAGAAAACATGGCAATGACAGTTCTATAATGTTTCATATCAATAGTAAGTCTCTGTGGAAATGGTAGCCAGTGCACAATTTGTTTGCTAAGTAATGGTTCTCTAAACATTGCAAAGCTTCGCAATGGAAATTTATATTACTGCTGCCTTCTAAGCACCTTTTAAAATGCAGTTTGTCCTGTAAATTTCTAAAACTTGGAGAAAATTACCTGTCTAAATGCCTTTTCTCTCTTTTTCATCTGCCCACAGTAGCAACTGCTGCAACTGTACACAGAAGAAATGTCTAAGAGAAGCAACACTGGTGAGTGAGATCTCTTTCTTTGAAGCCAGATTATTGGTATTCTTTTATATTCCCTGGCATTCCCTTCCCCCTAAGAGTTGAGGAAGCATTCTGGGCAAATTCAGGTAATGGCTGTGGGGAATTCTCAAGAGACTTGCTCTGATTATTTTTAGGTTGATAAAGGATTTGATTTGATTGGAAGAGAGAAGGAGGGAAGAAACCATGGGTCTTTTTATCAAATAGGATGAGACTTATTTTAAGGTTATTTGGAGCACTGAGAGCAAGATACAGTAAATAAAATATGACCACAAGAAAAGGAGGAGGCAATTGTTCACAGCTACATACTGCATTTTACTTCGCTGATACCTTGCAAGTGCCAGTCAAAACAAAAAAAAAGTTTCAGCTTCTCTCAGATTTCTGTGAGTACATGTGCCACTGACAATTCAAAGCTTTTTCAATCTGCAGAGAACTAATAAACATATTCCAATGAATGTGAGGTGTTAAAGAGGCAAAGAGAAGATAGCTTCCCATGCCCAAACCGAGATGTCCTTTTACTTTAAAATAAAAAATTAGTTTTCCAAACTCAGTTCATTTCCTTTGTTACAAAGATCACGTGATGAAAACCCACTAAGAGGAAAAGATCATCTGTTCACCATAAGTGACAAAGCTTTTGGTTCTGAATCAACATACAGCTAGTATCAATGCCCCAAACGTTATGTCAAGCAGTACCGCCCAGAGAATTAAACCTGGACCTCAGTCAACTTCCAGCACAATAAACGCCATACACCTGAAATTACAGCATGATACGCCAACCTATGGTGCCAGGTATGACCCAGGGACTCAAATATCATGAATGTGTTTGGGGAAATAATCTCCCCACCATGTCATTTTGTCCTGTGCATTACTTTCCCCCTCCCTCTCCACAGTTCATTGACAGGTAGAGAGTGAGCGCCATTACTAGAGATACGGCTGGTACAGTAGCTACTGCATACTTTAATGATCTGCGCTGATCACCCTGCATCACATTCATTAGAGAATTGTTTACCCTTTGCATTCTGTAGAGGGTGGATGCCTCCTTTAAAATTCCCCTTCTCTGATTTCTATCAGTACTGGGGAATTCATAGCTTGCAATGCAGCCTTCAGATCTGACACACCCAGTGATGACTATGTTTAAATTTAAGGCTTCAGCTGCATCAATACACAACTGCTTTATGGTCAAATCAATCCACTGATTAACAATATTTTATTATCGACTTGAAATTTTGCCCATGCAGAACACAAGCAAGTTATTAATACTTGTTCTGATTTATCCTACCCTAATCAACACTCAGTGCTACCTACTTTAACTACAGAGTATTTATTAACTGGTATTTAAAAAAAAAAAAAGCGTATTATCTAAGTTTTGGGCCTTTTCCAAAGCATATTAATTTCTTTGAGACCCATCCAGCCTTAGTAAAAACATACATACAAAAGACATTAGTTTGCATAAAATCAATGAAATGGATAAAGCATAATTATGGATATTTTTCAAATTATTTACTACAGCAATGACTGCCTTATTTTTCCCCCCTCTGCTTTTATAGGGAGAAGGATATAGGAAAAAAGAATCATAACTTTTTCTAGTCTGGTTCTTACATTCCACATAATAACATTAAGTAATTATTCCACTTCCACCCCACCCTGCTAACACATCCAGGAGCTGCAAAAATGACTAAACACATTAAACCTGATCTGCCCCCCTAGATGCACCCTCTCTCGATGCAGGAGCTGGTCAGTGCAAACAAAAACTTTTGAGGGGCAGATTTTTCTGAAAGACCACCGCTTGGGTTGCAGAGCAATTTGCGTGTGGGATGGCATGACTTGCAACGGGGACTGCCAGTTTTCCCTGGCCGCACTTACACCACCAGGCAACTCCGCTTTCAGATGAGAACCAGCAGCTGTTCAGTCATGCAGGTGAATTTTAGCTTCATACACCTTGCTACAGTAGTTCTCATGTGCATTCAGGGGTATAGCCTTGGGCATCTGTCTTTCTGAAAGTTAGATCAATACAAAAATAGCAACAGAAGGAAAAAAGGTCTAACGAGGACCCATCCAGAACCCTTACCACACGGAACTGAAAAGAGGTAACTGCCTGGGCTAATGTGGAAGGGGAAAACTATTTCCACTTTCTTTCCCTCTCTAAGTCTTGGAAGCATTTCTTAAGCATGTCATCATGAACTACATCTACACAGAGAAAGGTAGGTAGGAAGATAAACAATGTATCTTAACAAATGTTAGTTTTAAAAAAAATTATTGAAAGCCCATCAAAGTCACCACCATAATTTCTATTCACTGCCAATGCAAGCAAGATTGGGTCTTAATATTACAGTCCTATCTGTCTTCAAAATAACAGCATACATTCTACTCCTAGACAAACTCAATCTTTTTTTTCCCACTAATTAAAATCCTATTTATTTAGAGGAGAAAATACTCCTGATTTTAGGTGCATGCAGCTGAAGGTACACTGAAATGGCTTAGAAAGTCCCTTTAGGATCTGAAATCATAAGCAGTATAAAAGTGATACTACAAAAACTATAAAAATTTTATAAAAGCTATTGATTTTTTGGGGAAAAAAGTGGAAAGTGCTTTTTTTCTTTAATCTGCCAAATAAAACAGTGACATTTCCTGTTGTTTTGGATTTTTTTTTTTCCTTGTGTACCTCCCATCAAAATCACTGGAAAGACTTTAGTGGCAGTTGACCTGGATGCTTAGTGCCTTTTGTACCTCTATTTTTAAAAAAGAATTTTACCTGTTTAAAAGGCTACTGTGTTCTGTACCACAGGTGCCAATACTCTAGTGGTATGCTAGGTGATCCAACATATGTTAAGAGTTTTCTAAAGTACTTTCGGATCCTTAGGGATAAAAGGTGCTACATGAATGTAAGATGTATATTTTTAAAGAACCAAATTGTGCCTCACTTATAACACATGTACATCTAGATGTTTGCAGGCTGCTCAAGAAGCCGCATTTTTGCTGTTGAGAATACCTTATGACTGTCTGCTTGTGGGAGACACTAAAAACAAAATTTTAGTTTAAAAAAAAAAATCCAAACCTCAAGTAAAACAAAAAGAACACATTCCACACAGCTAGATTTCAGGCTGAAAACCTGACAGACATTTTGCTTTAACACCTATATTGAATGCCCAGTAAATCCTGTTTTAGACATTTATGAAAAAATGCATACATAAAAAGGTAAACGTTAATTTTGCACTATAATGTTTAAAGAGGTTTCATGTTGGATTCTAAAATATGTGAAAGCACTTCAGAAATAAACAGCTTTGTATTTTATTCTTTGGTTCCAAATAGTCTAAACGTTGTAGCATTTGATGTGCCTTTAAGCTCACAGCCTTTGCAGTGCACCTTTCGACCTTTCAGCACTCAGAAGTGGGGTCGAGATAACTGAAATCTGGGAAAGGTAGTAAACCACGGAGCACGTAATAAATTAAAGACTTGGAAAATTGTGGTAATAAGCCCTTTGGGGTAAGTCTCCTTTAAAGCAGTAGCACTGTTTAATGCTACTAGAACAATTCTTGTTTTATTTAAAACTTGTGTTGTGGAGCTTCACCTACTGGTTATAGACATGAAATGTGTTTCTGTTAAGATGACATGATTCTGTTTCAATGAGTTTCTGGCTTATTTCATGATGCCTTTAGATCTTTATCGAATTAAAAAGATAACAGTTGGGTGGAATGTTTAGACCCATGTACACCAAAAGACAAGTTACTCCTTGCATCAATTGCTTCCATTCTCAAAGCATGAGGTTTAGGGAAGACAGCTAGGTGAATCAGTTGACTGCGATGAAAATTAACGTTGGCAGACAGTATTCTGGGATACCTTGTTTGTGCAAAGCCATATATGAATGGGAACCACAATTACTGCCTACATCTCACTTATGCTCCTTTATAAAAGTGAGTGCTAGAAAGAAGCCTGCCCTCACAAAGGAAGAACCACCAGCAGCAGGATCCAGGTGATGGAACTATCATAGTAATAAGAAAGAGGCAGATAGGATAAGGAATGCCTCACACTATAAAGACTACTTGCATGGAGCCCTTAAGGAATCTCAGTAAGTTGTGGTAAGGGTAGACTGGTCTTTCATGGAAATTTGGTAATGGTGGTTATGTGCACTGCACAAACTCCAGGCAATTCTGTTCTATGCTAAGGAAGTTGAGAATAACAGAGGCACAGGGAACCTGAACTATTCTTTACATCTTTGACATCTATATGAGGGGAGTCAAGACATGTACAACTGGGGAAAACAGGCAGCCACCACATTCCAATACTGAAGCCATGAGGACATGCACTCAATGAAGTTGCCCAGAGACGCTGTGGATGCCCCATCCCTGGAAGTGTTCAAGGCCAGGCTGGATGAGGCTTGGAGCAACCTGGTCTAGTGGAAGGTGTCCCTACCCATGGCAAGGGGGTTGGAACTGGATGATCTTTAAGGTTCCTTCCAACCCAAACAATTCTATGATTAATGAAGGTCTTCTAGTTACCGCCTACAAACCTGCAATGAGAAAAATGGATAAGCAACTAGCAATTCTGCAATATGTGAAAATCAGAAATTAATAACCGTTAAATAATTGTTAAAAAACAGTCCCAGGTGACTGTCTAGTCTATCTTTCTGCAATGGGGCAGTACTGATGTAATTATCAGCGTTCATGTTCTCAAAACAACTGATGTGAAAACATGCTAAAGATGTCAGTTGACAAATGATAGCAAACATAGATCAAAATGAAGCAAGCAAATTGGCTGGAAAAATGAGTGACTGAACTGCCTGAGGGATCACACAGGTGTTATATATATGACCATGTGAACAGAAATGCATACAAGTATTCACACGGAGCATCTTTTTACTAAGAACATTTTTATCTCCACACCATTATAAAACTGTCAACTCAAATACAGTTATTAGCACTCTAAAGAAAAAACCAAAATGACTCATTACTATTTATTAGTTTGATATGTTAACTAGCAAAAGGGAAAAAAATCCAGATGAATTAAGTATGTGGAGGCTGCCTACCCTTAATATCGCTAGCAAATCTTTGATCTATGTTAATCTCATACTATTGTAGTAAGCATGCAGGACCATCATTCATCTCGCATATGAGCAAGGCACCCTTGCGTGTCAAGCTAGATTTTATCAGGAAGAAAATGAAGTCAAAGGTAGCTGTCAAGTCAGCAGGGCTTTGAATGAGTGGAAAACCTCAGGATGGGATTTTTAACTTGCAGAATTTGATGCAGGAAGCAAGGAAATTTAATCAATCACTTTACATACACAGTACTTCATTGATCATCAAAAAACTTTCCTCATCTAAATTTGCATAGAAAAATTTTGCCCAGTTTACCAGGTAGAGGGAACTCACAAAGTAATCGACTGCAGTTCAGTGCACAAATGAAACAATAGAGTAGTTTGATATTGGAAAGGATGCCCTTTCATCATTCCTTTTAAATGTTATGGAGAGATGGGATTTGAGCACAGCAGTAAATGCAGGGCATAAGACTGTTGACAGGATATTAAGAAGGAATCCTGTGGTGGCAAAGTCAATGTAATTCTCATCACTCCATACAAACAGGCCCATGGTATTTTATGAGCAGTGAGTACAAATAATATTCACTTTGGCTTTCAGCAGAGTAGTGACTGGCAAAAATGCAAAAATGCTTTTTAAAACAAAAGTCATAAAAAGGTAGTGTGTTTTGGTTTTTATGGTTGGTTTTGTTTATTTTTTTTTTTAATTTGCCAGGCTGTGCTAACAGCCCCAAAAGGTAAAAATAGAAGTACATTTTTCTTTGCACTTGAGTATCACTTTCTTTTTTTTTTTTTTTAACCTAAGCAGTGTTGATTATGGATGGCACACAAAAGTTCTCTCTGGCATGCAGCAGATACTGAGGGCATTTCACTTGTGACGAAGTTAACTAGGAAACTGTCTCATTGATCATTACTGAGAGGAATTACTGTCTTATTGTCTCACTTTCTGCAACAGATTTAGTACAGGTCGGATGAGCATTAGAGCCTGACTCAGTTTGCCTGCTGATACTCCTGAGTGGTTAGCACTACTGGCATCCTTACTCTATGGCAGTCTGCAACAAATATTTGCACTAGGACTTCAGAAGACATCTGGGCAGGGGTGGCTGAAGTTACTGAGCTTTTGAGCTCATAGCTGACTGCAGGAAAGCAACCAAAGCCCGGCTGCAAAGATCTAGCATTATGATTGCTTATTTAACCTCAAGTGAATACAAATATTTATACCACTGTCTTCTGAGCTCGTCACTAAATGATACTTTGTTTCTTATTCCATCTTCTTGTTAACAAAACATTAGTACTGCGAGTTGCCACTACACTTGACTGAACTCCTTCATAACCAGAACAGTAAAGGCATATGTGGACACTAATTTCTGCTATAGAAATGTTACACCTGCACATTTTTGTTTTCTGGGCTTAGGGGTGAATATCTATAGGAGAACTGGTACTTTTTAGCAGCTTCTTTTACCTGATGTATTTCAAATTTTTAAATTATTACAAGAGAAACTGTACAAAGGCAGAAGCATTCACATCCCGCTGGCGGGGGATCGGCTAAGGGCTTCAAAAGAATTTAAAGGGTACATAATGCTCGTGGCAGCTGGCTGCACGAGAGCAAGCATCACTTATAACCACCGTCTGCACAGAGGACAGTCCACAGCGGACTTCTCATCACATGAACATGTAAACGCTGTCGGATCCCCAAAATCACAAGCACCGTAAGATTAGCATGACTGAGTATATGTTGAGTTGATGATGCAAGTAGAGGTCCACACATATATTGTGTTCATAACACTGACACACAGCCTAAAATTAAATTCAATGGGAATAAAGGGTCTATATTTAGCCATTGATGCTTGAAAGTTTTTTTCCTTCTTCTAAATGGAGACAAGACTCCACCCATGTTAAAAAAAAAAACCAAATCATCAATTCTCTCCTTCATTTTCGCACACTAATGCATTATTGACTACAATGTACCAAACCTGCACTTGCAGTCTAACCCACTATTACAGCACCTTGTATCAGTACTTTAAACATTGCTTAACAAGAAAAATATGTCAATATACAATGAAAGCTTTCATTTATGCTTTCAAATTGAGCAAACTGCTGCAAGCTATGTTGTAAATTACCCCCAAGAATGTTTAACTGGGCAAAATAGAGAACAAATTTTAGTGACACCAGACGTGACTTGATTCATAATTAGCAACACTTAACAATATATTAAGTTTATCTCTTTTCTATTCCGGTGACCCTTCCAGCTCTGAGCAATGTTAGCGTATGCTACCATAAATCATGTCTCAGATTTGTCAACAAGCTCTCAGTACTTTTGGTATTTGTGAAAACTACAAAGTGAACTCCTGGTTCAAAAATCTGTAGATAATGCGTTACAGGGCAGGTGAGAGCTGCCCGATCTCAGCGTCACTCCAGTCTCTCATGAAACAGAAAAAGAACAATAATTAGTATCCATGCAGAAGGCCATGGCTGCAATAACTGATGCTACTGACTGGTGGGGCCATGCCAAACTGATCAAAACCAGGTACTAATGCCAAGTTAGCACTCTGCCTAAAGCAACTGTCAAGTAATGACAGATTAGACAAATCTGATTGCTCTATCAAAACATTCATCTCAAATCTTGATTAGTAAACCTATTGAATTATGATTAATTCACAAGAGTGCTGCTGACAGATAAGGTACTTTATCTGACAATGTGTAGTAGTTGCTTTGCCTGAAGCAAAAAAGCTCTGAAGTTACTGGTAAAATAAACAGTATCAACTACAATGCACTGAGAAGCATAATGAGGCTACGCACACCTTTAATTTAATAAAAGCTGATCTATGAGAACCTAGCTTCAGCCACAAAAAAGTAGGAAATGGAGGAAAAGGGCCAGGAAATCACAGAAGAAAATGGCAGGAGAGGTGGTAAAACTGCCAGGCTGAAAGTACAGAGGTGAAAGCTGTATAGGATGGGCTGTAGGGAATTTTAGGGAATCTAGGATGAATCAGGAAATCCAAATACCTCTGGCTTTGAAGAAAAATCTGATTCCAAAGTTACGGCATATGGCCTCTACTTATTGTATCATCTTGGTTTTATAGTCTTGTGGAGTAGTAACACACTACAGAATGTAACACTTATATGAGTTGTGATGTCATCTACTTGGCATGCCCAGTGAATGAAACAAGTGGTTAAAACCGGAAAATTGTCTTGAATGCATTCCACTAGGAGAAGAGACTGGCTTCAGTGTTACTAAACTGATATCAAAAATATCTTGCATTAATTTTAATTTGTCATTAAATTCAATAATAAACAAATTACTGTGTTTCCACTGCTTTTAAAACTATCTGCAACAATTCCATTTTTACAATATTACAATGCTAACTCTGCACACTCACTATCAATTTGTATAACAGATCTTCCTTAACAACATAAAGTGAAAACCTACCAGTTTCAACTCAATTTTGCTGTCCTGATACCTGCATGTGTACATGGTTATATCGTTAGAAAGCTCCCCATCACTTGAATTTAACACCCAGTCAGTGAAAAATAGATATTGTAATATTTGTCTCTGACTTAATGAAGAATCTGCCTTCTTCAAGTCACTTGTTAGTTCATCCTGACCTAATAATTTTACAAAAACCCTAATGCACTATAATTATGTTCCTCCCCAGCCAGTATTAACCTTTCTGTGACTCTTTTTTCTTTCTTCCATCTCACACATATTTATTTATTTTACCTAGCCTCTGTTAATCAATGTGAACTGCAGATGGGGTCAAGGAAAGCTACTTCCTCCTTTGATAGCCTCCAATGCTTTCACTCCTGGGGATAAAAATGCTTTAAATGGAGTTATATTCTAGGAAAATCAATATATGATTACTGCAAAGATTTGTATCGATTGCCCTGTTGCATTGCAAAAAGGCTAAAGAAAAATTGCATGGCACATTCCCTTCATTTTCTACTTCATAGAACTTGCTGGAAATATTTTGAGCAAGTAAGAAGTGTTGAAACTTTATTTAATAACCTAAACTTTTCTTCGTTTAATCCTGCTACTTGTATGTCTACCTTGAAAAAAAATCCCCATAGACATCACTTTTATAATGGCTTAAATCAGAGAGCTTCTCGTGATCCTGAAAAACAATTGCACTGTAGTAAATATCTAGCTCTTGATAACTTCACCAGTTTTACATATTTCACAAAAACAAACCAAAATCCTTATTTTCAGTACTTTTACCAGAATTTTTCATGCTTCTTCCTAGCACAGATACCACACCAACTATTCAGACTGAATCTTGTTTTCACAGCCTACAGCAGTGGAGGAACCGTGTTTCCTAGTCCGGTTTCATTTGTCTTGATGTAACCAGACCTAGACTTCCCCCCCCGTCAAACTCCTAAAAACTGGAAATATAGTGTCAACAATTATTTCACTAAAATAAAACAAATTCTCCAACAGAAACAATTTTTTACTCTTTTCTCCTCTGCCCCAAGCATGGGCTTCAAGTTTGAAGAGGAACATACTAAAATTCTTTACAGGAACCTCATTTTTTTAAAATGCATCCTTATTTTGCAAGAATTACCTAAACACTTTTTGCAAATCGTTTTCAGACAACGGTTTCTGTAAAATTTGTGTTTCTTATATCATCTACTTTTTTATTATGTTACATGGCCTCCTATCCATATCAGACCGTTGGTTTTACTCTTTGAAAGAATAATTTTATAATGTTCAATTAAGTAACACACCATGATATTTCAATGTCACCTTGAATAAGTTATTGTATTTCTCTGTTCATCAGTTTGCTGAAGGACAATATTATTTACCTCTTGGCAACTTATTCAGAGATCTACTGCCAAAAGGTACTATGGAAGGACTAATATGAGGATGTTTGTATTAGTGAAGAAAAAAATACAAATATGAAACTATTTTAAAAGGTACTGAATTTGTACCAAAATGTACAAGTATTTCCCTGAATGCACACAAATTATTTTAATGTTGCAAACAATTACTATACATTTAGAATTTACAACTATCTAAACTTACTGCATTTATTTCCAAACCACACTTGTAAATCAGTTCATCTAGTTCTAGTACCCTACTACTTAAACAGGAGTCGCTAGTCAAAGCCCTCTGGATTACAAAACACATGACCCTCCAGATCGGGTTATTTTCACATGTTCAAGTCATTCAAGTGTTGTCTCACAGTCAGTTCACATATAGCTTTTACTGTGGTTCTGGTAAGAAATAAGGACAAACGCTAAGAATGAAGTGATTTTTCAAAATGTGTTGATGAATGTAGAATCTGAAGATCCTCGGATTCTTACTCTTTTCTCAAGTTTTACATATCCATGGCTTTACAGTTTTATTAACATTGCTTTTGTACAAAATCTTCTTAAAGCCTCTTTCTCTAGTCCTCCTTCCTAGAAGGAGATCATCCTGCATCTGTGTTTTATGACCTTTGTCCTTTTTCTCTAAGTCTTCAATTTAACCTTTGTTATGTCTTCTGCTTTCTGTTCCTCTCTTTATCCCTAATATATGTCAGTTCTGAAGAAGTCCTGAGGGTAGCATCCTGGCTCCTTCTGTTATTTACATTTTTCTACTTCACGAATACTGTAAATTATTTCAATTTCAATTACATTAAAAGATACTTCCATAGTTCTGTGAACTATGGCATGTTCCATAACAGTAACTGGTAGAATCCTTCAGCTTTTTCTCATATTGCTTATTTTCATTATTAATAAATCCCTAATAGTAGGTTTCTTTTGTTAACCCTGCAAGTTTTTCTCTGTAGTAGGCCCTAAACACACAACAAATTAATGCTAAACATACTCATTAACTGACAAAGTGACATCATTTATGTAAAGGAAGGGTGATACTAAGCCACATCTGATTCATGAGACTAATATTCAGAAATTTTTCTTGCATAGATATAAATGCATAGAAAAAACCCCACCTGTTTCAGGTGGAGAGTTGCTAACAGCTCAATAATTTGGATGTGTGGCCATTTAACTGCTCTGGTGGGAGACGACAGAGCAGTAATAACGGCTGTTGCCAGATTATGATTTATGTTAATTACCAGGTGAAGGGAGGGTCCCAAGTAGTCCGTTTGTATAACTGCACTTCTGACATTTCTCAAAGAGCACCTGAAGAAAAAGACAGGCACACCTCTTTATGGAATGTATATATAAGCACAGTAAATATATACCTGGTACATTAACACCTGTGAAAACCTGCCTCCTTTAATGAGATTCTTAAATGGGAAGTGTTAATTGCTGAGCTTTTTAAAAATATGAATGTTTGTATTTTCTCATCCTTTCTCATTCAAGACAACCTTATTCCGTACCAGACTGTGACGTGGCTACCCACCCTCATGCACTGCTACTTTGTTGCTGGTGTTACTTTGAAGACAGCGAAAGAAAACCACTTCCCAGACACGTCCACACTGCCCTGTGTAAGAGTTAACCTTTAGAAGGCTCCTTCAGCACACCCAGCTGACACACCAGCTGAGACACAGCACTGCATGCACTGGGGCACTTGGCGCAACAGGTAAGAATCCCCCTCATTCATATTTAGAGGCTGCGTAAAGCACCATTTATACCCGCCCTTTTCTTACTCTGTAGGTATCCACACATGGATATGGAAGATGGAACAGGTAGAGTCTGATGGCTCCTCCATCTGAATGAACTCCTGGGTTTATCTCTGTGCCACCCTCCCCACCTCCGAAAGGCAAATGCTCCCCACTGCCCAGGGCAGCGATGCCACGCATCGCCGCGTCCAACCGCCCTCGATTCTTCTGCAGCAGTGTAAAACAGGGAACAGACTAGCCATACGTTTTAGGATTCATTTGGTTTGTGGTTTTTTGGGTAGGTGTTCTGTTAACAAAGTAATTCACAGAATATGCACTAATACTCACAAAGCTAAGGAGAAAAACAGGGAAAGAACTCAATTCCTATTATGACATATAAAAGAGATACAGAGAGGAAGCACCACATGCCCTTCTCTGTAAAATGAATTGCACTAGTTAGCATATTCACAATTGCAGAGAAGCTTGCTCCTGATAAAAACAAGTAAAATGTAAGATATATTAAAAATGATGTATTGTTAATAATACTGCTTTTACCTATGGAAAAGTAAACAATCTAAGTATAATTTTAATTGAATACAGTATGCCCAGAATGACTGGCTGTCAAAACCTTCCGTAGATTTATAGATGGCTTTTGCTAAAACCAATAGAAAACTATACGTAATATTTCTAAACTGAGTTTCTCAAGTTACCTTTCCCGCAAATTTATGTCAGATACAGTACATTGTTTTACTGGAGAAAATTCATTACATCAAAACAGTGAAAGGTTGTTCTCTGTACCCCATTCTAAAAATTGCAGCCAAGTATTTTTCCACCAAATTTAAAAGCCTGCTACAAATATTGCTAGTTTACCTCTATATTCCAACACTTATGATCTAGTACCTTAAGACTGTCCTTTTTATTAGGATAAATCTTTACTGAAGCCTAGACCAAAACCCTGGCTGAAGCACACGGGTATACTGTATAGGAGATACGAAGATTAGTGCAACTCTGGATCTCCTTGAGTAGAGACAAGTAAAGATCCACGCCATACATCTAAATGTTGCTTCTGAAATGTACATTCTTACCTACCCAATGAAAACAGTGTCATAAAGAAGAAAAATAGCCCCAGTCCAGCTTTTCAGCTACTCGAAAAACTCCTGCAAGAATCAATCATTAGCTAGTGCTAAATGTCTTTGTTCCACTGCATTCAGCAGAATTAGAGTAGTTCGCACTACATGAGAATCTACCCAAGATTTAGATATGACCTAACTCTGCTCACTCGTAAGGATGAGATATTTAATGAAATAGCACAGTGGTACAAAATGAAGAATAGCATTCCTTCCTGTGTTGGATGAATCCTCTGAATGAGGTCTGGACACATAAGGTCATAGAGTAAATAAAACCTCCTTGTCTTCCTCAAACCCCCTCCCCCTGATCTTTTCCATGTTATAAAAAAGATATTTATATAAATTATAATTGTTATAAAAATTATTCAATTAGGTAAATCTAAGTATGTTTTAATTCGGAGATTTTCAGAGTTGGAGAAGTAACTATCCAAAGAGACAGCACTTTCACCCTGCGTTTTCAAACTCTATTGATGGTCACCCACAAATATGCAGTCAATCCCATAGCAGAACAGTAAGTGTTTAGGTAATCACTCTGCAGTTCAAGGAATTCTCTGTCAACTGATGAACACCAAGGACTGACCACAACACTGAGAAAATGGTAATAGCTGTTAAAGTAAATGTGAAGCCATGCTGGCCATGTAACTGAAGTCAGCGGTATGCAGAATCTCTTCCAGACATTAGGGCACCACTACGTGGTCAGTGAAAGTAAGATTATCATCTCCTCTAGAAGGGATGTTAGGCTTTCACAAAATAAAGTTTCATTTTAATTAAACCAGATTAAAGATATCACTCAAAATCTAGAGTAATTATAAACCAGGCCACCTTGCAAAATACCCTGGGCACTAGTAAACAATGCCAGAATAAAGCCCCAGATTTAAAAATTCCAGTAATATGTATGTATAAATATAAACACATACACACAGAGAGTCATTTTAGTACTGTCTCATAAAAGGATTAAGTTAAATTGAATATAGATTCAAATACATGGAAATGTAGACCCCATGTACTCTATACATACATAATTGCTATTGTGTAATCTGTGAGTAAAAACCTGGTTTTGTTACATTCAGAAACACAATTTCTTCAATGTACAAAACTGTATAGTTTATTAAATAAACACAAACTGGAATGTAATGGCATACATTTGTTTTCATTACAAGTAGTAACGCAATATTTCTCTAAGGCTTACTACATTAGCATTTCGCTCCATGTTCCAAATGCCTTTGAACTTTCTGAAAAGCTACATCTGTTAGCTCCCTTGTATACAGCCGAAACTTACCAAGTGAATTAACTTTTAATATAAATTGCTTTGTTCACTATTAAGATTGATGTTGGACACACTGTACTGTAAGTTGCAAACTGCAATTACAATTCGCTGCAATTATCTCTGGTTGTTAATAGCACAAGATAGCATGTCACTTTCTACCAAGTGTATAATTTATCATTTGGTTGGGTTTTTTTTCCCTTCATGAACTCTTGTGGTATTCCCAATGTATAATCTTGTTGTATTTATTTCCCAGCGGTCCAACAAAATGCACAGCAAGTGCTGACTAGAACAAACTAAAAGGCAGTGCTATTGACAAGCCGTCACTTGAGCAGTAATGAACACTCTGCCTCTACTTTCACCTCACCAAACTAACAGCTTTAATTTATGATAAAGCAAACGAGAGACAACCTCCAGTTTTATTATACCCTCAGTGCTGTTTCAAATAAAGTAATTAGAAGGTCAAGAGGCAGGTCTAGAAAGCCAAATACAAATGCAAGCCCTCTGCACTCACATTTTTAAAAAATCTTGACTGTTCAAAGAGCATTTTATCCACCCCTCTTCTGCAGAGCGGCGCAAGGCAGTTTTTACCACCGTAACCAATCTGAAACAGTGTGGTTCAATTCTTTGCTGAGTAATTCAGCCCATATGTTAAGAGAGATACCTAGCAGACAGTGTCCCTTCCCCAGGCCTTTTCTTTAAAAGAAAGATACAGGTGAGTTTTAAAAGCAGTTTTCTTTTCCAACAGAAACTTTCATATGAAAGTGGCTTGTTTTTGTTTTTTTTAGAAGCACAACAAATTTCATGGCATACCATAAAAAAATCTCAAGAGTAAGATATTTGAAATGAATTAATAAGGAAAAAAAATCTATGTTAGAAAGGTGAGCTTAAATCCCCTAAAAGCTTATTTATAACTTGATGAATAAACTATTCCTAGAACTAGTTTTTCTTGAATGTTTGGACCAACTGGAATAAAAGCACATAACTATATTTGGTCTTTGCAGTACTGTTATATAAATATTTACAACTAGAGAGATATAATTATGTTAATGCAGCATGTCTCCATTTTCATTATATGATACCATCTTGAAATTAGATTTTGGTCCAAAGTGTCTCATAACACCTTAGAAGATAGTAAAAATCATTCCTCAGTTAGATACAATGAAGCCTATACAATTAGGCATTCTCGTCAGGCAACTGTACGTCTTAAGCTACACGAAAGGACACTCCAATGTGTTACTAGTTGATTGGAAAATCACTTCCCATTAAGAAACTGGTTTTGTTGAGCTTCTGATGAGTTGCCTTAGACTAGCTTCACAACTTAAGATAAACCACCGAATGCCAGCCAGGTCTGAGTAACAGGCAGCAGCTGTTTAACACAGATCAACAGTTTAGGAAAGAGAAATCGGAGTCCAAATGAAATAGTCCAGGGAATTGAGTCAGAATATGGCTATCTGCATGGCCGGTGCTCGTAGAACTCATGCTAGGAATTATCACAATACTAGGAATTATCACAATACCTCGAAGACAGAACTTTGTCTCATCCAAAATGTTGTTCCACCAATGGCCTGGGGTTCATGCAAATACCTCCCCACTGATAAGGCACAGAAAGAAGAGTGCCACCTCTAGATTTATGCCACATACTAAGTCAGCACCACATTTTTTGGTGATGCATTCTTATAAAACTATCAAATCCGTTTGATCATATTTCGTTAGCTAAATATCATAGTGGAATTCATACACAAAGGTTTATCTGATTACATCCAAAACTAGAGTTTTCCACTATTAGTCTTGCTTCTATGTAGCACACACATTAGATGAATTTTACATACCCAACAAAAATGCACCTCAATGGAAATTAAGGCAAAGCTCTCATAAGTGTATGCACAAGAAAACACTGACACTTCACAAACACTTGTGCATCAGGGGGGTTTTAGCCTTCACAATATACTATATTTTGGTAAGCATGTCCTACATACTTAATGGCCTTTTAATTAAGATTCTGTTGTATCATTTTTCTCAGTGTAATTTTTGCTCAATCACAGCACATTCACATAGCAAGTGCAATTATACTTAATGACATAAGTGGTATAAATGTGTGATTATAGAATTAGAACGTGCAGTTATGCTGTGAAGGTCCTTGTGGAACTGAAGAAACCCCAGAAGTTACTGAACAGATACTTGAGATTATTAACATAACTCAGCAACCCCCACTTCAGCTTTTACAGACAATATCAAAGGAATTGTTTCAGATATTTTAAGAGCTATTCAAACAACAATCCTTTATACAAACCATTCTGTGTAGCTTCCACCTTCCCCGTTCCATAGTCGCTAACAGTGATTTAAATGCTTGCAGCACTAACAGGGACGGAAAAGTCTGAACAACTACAATGAAAGCAGAGAGGGAGTTATATGGACATTCTGCTAAATACCGACTTCCTTCAACTTCTGCATCTTAACTGCCACTCCTTCATAACTGATGCCATTATGTGTTAGTTGCTCTGAATTCAATTATTTGGTCTAAATGTCAAAATGTAGATAATCTGTTTTCTCACAGTACAATTCAGTTATAAACACACAAGTAACATCACAGCAATACAGCTACAGCAGTAATGAGCAGCACTTTGAAGTGTGAAGTTTCATCCTGGCTTCCACGAAAAGTCTGTAGCTATCTAAATTCAGACTCGAGTGTTTCAATGAATCCTTCACAACTCCGCTATTTTTCCCTGATAATGGTCTTCAGGGTCTATTTCCTCAAACTGGGGTTTCCCATGAGGTTAATTTTTTTTTTTCCTCTATGCTGTGTACTCCCACCTAACATTTTCCATCACATATATAGTGAACTTGCTTTTTTTCCAACTTCACAGGTCAACAGCAACTGCAAAGATTACTTTCTTTGTCATCTTTTCCCACAAGAAACTCCCAACTCTTAAGCTTCCACTTTCCATGTGCCCTCAGGGTAAGTAAATTCTTTATTAAGATGCAGCTGAAGCTGATGGGTGTCCCTTTGCTGTCCCCTCACCTGCTTCCATCCTATGTTTACTACCTCCCCTATTCAAATGGGTCTTACACCAAATGGCTAATACAAGTAGTCTGTAAACTCTTCATGTGAGCTTAAAAAATAAATACACAATATATGCATCATAAAGTTCAGAATGTAGTAAAAAAAATCAGATGCCTCTACTGCTCAGTGTAGTTGTAGATTGACACAGTTGATGTCTGTATGTAGCAGGCAAAAAGAAACTGAAATTGGGAGTGTCTGTGTGCATGTCTGTGTGTGAATATAAGAAACTGAACTGTTCAATGACATATATTAGGAATTCTTTTTTGGAGCATTAACAGCTGAAATGCCATCCAAACTTGTAAGATTCAAACCAGATAATATTCAGTGTTAAGCATTTCTTTAGCAAACCTTTGATGGGTTCTCAAATTTATGACCTTATGATAAATGGAGCTTGTGAGAATCATTATGAGATCTTTCGGGTTTTCTTAAAAATCATCCCTTCCTTGATTCAGAAGCAGCCATTGCAAAGCACAGCAGCAGTTACTTTCGAACTACTGTTCGAATACTGTTAAGCAGTAGAGGAAGTACTGAGGATGTAAGGAAATCTGTGAATCAGTGAAAGATGTTGGTATGCAAGAGTGAAGATATACCAGCTGGTCTCCTGCTTCAGCTGCTTACCAAAGGGCCAGGAAGAAATTAGTCTCAGACATCAGTTGAAAGAACACCTGGACATTAACCTGGGGCACCAATTCCCATATGAACAAGGTAATCTTTGTTTCCTCACCAATACATCTAGAAACTAAATAATGACTATTAAAAAAAAAAATATTCTTGCTCCCAAGTGTGCTTAAATCACTTAACTTCAATCAGGGGAAAAAAAGCATTTATGAAAAGGCTGGGGAAAAACACAACAACTGGCTTTGCTCTAACTTTGAGATACAAGTGAAAAAGTGCAGTAATGTGTCTGGATTTCTTGATAAAGGCACGCTAGGGCTGTGTGGACAATCTAATTTAATAGTCTGCATCTAATTTATTTCTAGTAAAGACAATAATAAATAGTTGATGCTTTCCTCAAGAATTTGTCTTGTTGGATGAAAATAGAGCACAAGGTAATGGAGTTCACTGTTTGGATGGACAGAACTTGTACACTGATGATGATACTGGTCTCAGGATAAAAACTATGCTGTATTTTGTCCTTCTTCTTATTCAGACATCTTGCCTTAGGCTACAGTATGAGGACATGGTATGTGTTTGCACTTAGACCATCCCAAAAAAATGAATATTGCACAATTTCCATAGACATTTACAAAATCTCACATATGGCTAAGTAGAAACTATTAGTGGTGTGTGAATCATATTATATTTGGCAGCACTGATATTCAGACTGCCAATTGCCACCCAGTTCCAAATACAGGACTAAACCTCTGGTTTAATACTCCAGCAGACTCTGCCCTTCAGAAATCTTCAAAAGGAAATGCTAAAGAATTCAATGAAATTACTACTTTTTCCTCCCTGTAAACAATGGGTTTTTCGAAAAAGCTCAATATATTTTGCAGAAGAATGATGCTGTTCTTATATGATATTTGTTTTGCAATCCTAAATGAAGAAAAAGTTATTTTATATTTATAAAAATTTTATATTTGTCTTTTAGTTCCAGTTGTCCTGTCGTGGGGGGAAAACCAGCATGATATCTACTGCAATACAAAGAAAAACGGATTTGCTACTCAAATGGGAAACAAAGGTAATAAATATAACTGGGTTTGATGACTAAATTCAATACTGAAATTATTCTTATTAAATTGCCAGTACATGTTAGAAGAAAATTCAAATTCCACTACAAATTTGGCATGAATCTGCTTGCCAATTTCTTTTTGTCTCTACTATGCTTGATGGGATGTGTGTGTCACTTTCTCAGTATTTTCACCCTTCACTAGGCAGCCAGCAGCATCCTGCAATAGCACATGATGATGGACTTTCTGTCTGCTCAGTTGGTATTAGAATGGTATTTCTCCAGAATTAGTTTTACATAATCACATTTACAATAACTAGTGTTTTGTTTCTAGTGCTGATTTCTGCAATAAAATGCACAGCATATTTTAGGCTCCTACAGTACGATACCACTTTTTCGCAGTTAGTGTCAGTACTAAAGCTAGTCTTTGGCTATCACCAGTCAAAAGTATATACCACGACTGCTGACTGGGGTTTCACAGCTGTATTTGGATGACTGGACACATATTTTGCAAAGTTTCCAAAAGTAGTCAATGTATCCAGGCTGGACAAGGCTTTGAACAACCTGGTCTAGTGGAAGGTGCCCCTGCCCATGGCAGAGGGGTTGGAATTGGATGATCTTTAAGGTCCTTTCCAACCCAAACGATGATTCCATGATTCTTAAACACACATTTTTATGCCAATTTTCTTTTAGGTTTTGCATTAGTTTTAACCATCATCCGTCAGACAACATGGAACAGAGCAGAAATACTCTTTTTGCTCCTAACAGATTTCCTTACTCTAGTAATGCAATACAAATTCAACTCCAAACAGATAGTGGAGTCTTCCATTTTTTGGGTCAGCCTTCATTTGCATGTTAAACACACACTAAAGATGTATATTTTATCTCTCAATCAGTTTATATCGGTACATGAAAGAAACTTCCTAGAAATTCTTTGCTACAGCTTCTGATTCATGATGTATCATATGGAAGACATATTTTAGGTTGTCTGTCCTTTGATTTCCCACAGAAACTAATAAATAATCAACAAAAATATGATTAAAGACATTGCTTGAACTCTCAGCCAAAATGAATTCTAGCTAGTTGAAAATCTTTCTGATCCAAATCTGTTTATCTTAGAAACAGAATTCTAACTTAGGTTTTAAAAAGCCTGATGAAGGGTTGAGCTGAATTTTGACATGGTATTTTCATATTCAAAATATCTCTTGAAGTAAGAGGGAAAGGTTATGAAACGTGAAATTATAGAGGGATGAAATAGAGCAAACTAGAAAAAAATGATTTATCTATAATTGCAATCCTCCCTCCACTCCCCCCAAAAATCCTTTGAAATCAACCAGTACTTGATATATTCTTGTGAACACTGCTTTAAGACTTTGCTTAGGCAACTATAAGATTATGGCCAACAACAGAGTGTAGATTAAAAATATTCTAACTTATGTCTGACGTACACAATCAAAAGGTGGGGAAAACCCAAAAATTAAAACTTCAGACTGAGTATTTACTATAACTTAATTCTCTGTAAATTCATCTGTTTATCTAAACCTGTATGCCAAGATTCCCAAACATATTCAACAAATTAGGAAGTAGGCTTACATTATGTTTATTTTGAGAATATACTTGGGACTTCTTCCTTGTCTAAACTTGCCTTTATAAGTATAGGAAAAATACAGAAGATCTGGTTAAAGAATATAATTTATCCAAACATGTAAGACCTCTAGCCTTTTTAAAGGCCTTTCATATAGGTAAACCTGAGATACTTTGACACATCAGTTATTGCTATCTGTAAATGCCCAAGATCTGACAAGTGAACCTTATATTTTGTCGTGGAAGAATAGTTTTAGCTCAGAGTAACAGTATCAACTAAGTAAACAGAAGTGGATCCACCAGATGAAGAATTTTTTTGTAAGAAGCTGAGAGGTACTAATTATAACTTTCAGTTGTTTTCTTAAAAACAATTGCTAATTGACTAGTAGCTATTAAAAAAAATTGTTTCACAACTCAATACAATAGCTACAGCACCTGATAGACATATTTTTGTCAATTCTGTATTATACTTCTCTATATAACAAATTCTATATATTTACTCCTTTGGAAATTCTCATTATTTAATTCTATAGAAAAAATGACATGTGACATCAGTCTACATTTGGAAAATAATTGAAAATGTGCAATGATAACTTTTTTAAAAAATAATTTAAAATAAAACCAAAGTTAGCGTTTGGTAGTGTTTTGGAAACATAGTGGCTATGTTACCAAACATTAATTTTTTCTTCTTATTTTTCATGTCCAGCAAGATTTTAAAACCTGTAACTCAAGTCCTCTAATATTTCAATTTATTTAGAGGTTAGAATTGGAAAATAAGCTTCCCTGCGTTTTCAGCTCTCAACTGGTTTCTCAGCTTTGAATGAGTTAGCGCTGAACTGAACCATAATGGAGGAAAACCTCTCTGCATGCCGCTACT